>NC_089845.1:17402504-17465004 GCF_035609145.1 Eleutherodactylus coqui
TTATCCTCTAACATGGAGGTGCGTCCTATCATCCTGTGCGTCTTATAAAGCACAAAATACGGTACATAGATATACAATATGCTGTAGTTTTTGCTCTGACCACCAAGCCTAATAGTCTTATGCCTCCTCTTCTGGAGAAACAACTTTGGGTACAGTCATCTCCTTGTCACAGGCAGGATTGTAATGAGATCTAACTATGACCCAGGATCCACCATTCACAGTAGGTGATGGCCACAGCTCATCTACCCCCTCCCTGCATAAAGGCTCTGCACATGCCAAAGCTCATGGGTAGAGCAATGTCCCAATTGAGTCAACAACTCGGCTCCTGGCCATTCTATCTGGGGTCCACGAGGCTGATGTAAAGGATCTCTAAATGCTTTTAACTTGAGCAAAGGCTAGACTGACACCTCCGTAGTTATGTACACACAGTGGAATAAAAAAAATTGAGTTTCTATTTTTTTTCTCTTAACCATTAACCCATTAAGGACACAGCCTGTTTTGCGCTTAAAGGGCTTGTCCGAGGCAGCAAGTGGGTCTATACACTTCTGCATGGCATAATAATGCACTTTGTAATGTACATTGTGCATTAATTATGAGCCATACAGAAGTTATAAAAGTTTTATACTTACCTGCTCCGTTGCTAGCGTCCTCGTCTCCATGGTGCCGACTAATTTTCGCCCTCCGATGGCCAAATTAGCCGCGCTTGCGCAGTCCGGGTCTTCTCCTCTTCTCTATGGGGCTCCGTGTAGCTCCGCCCCGTCACGTGCCGATTCCAGCCAATCAGGAGGCTGGAATCGGCAATGGACCGCACAGAAGCCCTGCGGTCCATGGAGACAGGATCCCGGCGGCCATCTTCAGCAGGTGAGTATGAAGACGCCGGACCGCCGGGATTCAGGTAAGCGCTGTGGGGGTTGTTTTTTTTAACCCCTGCATCGGGGTTGTCTCGCGCCGAACGGGGGGGGGGGGGGGTTTAAAAAAAAACAAAAAACCCGTTTCGGCGCGGGACAACCCCTTTAAGGATGCAACGATTTTGGGGGGATTTTCTTCACTTTTAAAAGCCATAACCTTAATTTTTCTGCTGACACGACCGTATGAGGGCTTGTTTTTTGCATGGAAACTGTAGTTGGTGACATTTTTGGGTACGTAGAGTATTGTATAACTTTTTTTTTTATGATCGCAGGGAGAAAATATCAATTCTATTTTTTACAGCATTAACATTAAATATGCAGCAAAAATAACACAATACATTTTTCTGCGGGTCGGTACGATTTGTGATACCTAAAAAAATAAAATTTGGATTTCCACGTTTCCGCAGTAAAACAAATTTTAAGGGAAAATTATACTTTTTTTTTCTAAGTCGCTGCATTCAAAGTCCTTTAACTTTTTATTTTTCCGTGGACTGAGGTCTGTGAGGGCTTGTTTTTTGTGACGAGATGTAGTTTTTATGGGTATCATTTTGGGGTACATACGGGTTTATACACTTTTTTTTTTTTTTTTTTTTTTGTATTTTTGGGAGGCAAAATGAAAAGGCATTTTTGCCTCAGTTTTTAAAAACATTTAAAGATTTTGCCGTGAAGGATAAAAAGTTTGTTCAATCTGTTTGAGTCGATACGGATACGACTATACCAAATATGTGGAATTTTTAAATATTTTTTTACTTCTAAAGGAAAGCCCAAAAAAGGTTTTTCTTTTACATTCTTTTTTCCATATATTACAATATTATTATTTTTTCCCCACACATGTCCCTGTAGGGGACTTGCACGACAACACCTATGATCGCTATGATAAGCATTGCAGGATTCTGTCCTGCAGTGCCTTATTAATGTCATTAATAGTGATCATAGACAATGGGGTCCTGGCGTCACTTCCCCCCCCCCCCCCCCCCCCCCCCCCGCCTTGTGTGCGGCCGAGCATTATCCTGCTGCCTCTTGGAAGCTGCTATGAGAAGAAAATGTGGCTGCAGGATGTCCTGAACATATCGCTGAGCTGTCATTGTCCCTTGTACCTCTACTAGGGGTAACCGACTATCGTATGAGATGACCCCTCCCCCACACACACCCCAGACCATCACACCAGCAGTGGACAGTGTGCCACTCCACAGCAAAGGCAGGATTAAGATGTTCACCCCTGAGGTCTTCAGACATGAACATGGCCATAGTCTGTGCCCAAACTAAACCTAGATTTGTCGCTGAAGGCAACCCAGTTCCACTCCGTAGCGTCCAGTTTCGCCGTTCATGACATCACTGCAAACAGACAATGGTGGGTGTCAGAGGCCGTACATGTAATGTACACCATGAGTCTAAAAGTCCTTCAACCAAGCACCTGGAAATGGTGTCAACACACGAGTGTAATGACACCACCTGTCCCTGGATGGAAGACAAGGAAACAGTTGGAGCTGCTGGTGCTTGTTGGCTGATCGGGTAATTCTCACTGGTGATCTGATGGCCTTCATGCATCCACTGATCCAAACATCTAACAGTCTTGTCAGAACGGCCAGGTGACCGGCATTTCGATACGACCATCCAGCTACTCACATTCCAATAATTCGCCCCCTATCAAACACTGTTAACTGGGCCAGATCTTTGATTATCTAGTAGAGACGTCTAGTGGTCATCAAGCTCTACACAAGGAGCCTCAGACTTTTGATAGGCTAAGGGTGGAACCTTTTTTAGGGTCTAAGGTAGCAAAACCATTCATCTAGTTGCACCACTAATCTAATCATTTGCATATCTGTCAGATGTAAGGGCATGCAGAGTTTTTGCAGCAAAAGATTCTAGGTGCTTTTATTTCATCTTTACTAAGTATATGAGCTGATTAGTTGTTTTGAAACACTTCTTTACAGCGCTCTTCTACATCCAAGACATGATGTCCTGGGTTTCATGACCACAAGCAGTTTAACAAACTTCTTATAATTGAATGTGTATATTTGGTAATATGATTACTACATTTTTTTAGAGATCTCTTAAGTGAAGCAATGGGTTCATGCGACGCTTTCATGTATTGTAGTAAAGGTTTCACATTGGTTTTCTTGGACTGATTTAGAAGTATCCTAACATTTAATATTCTTTTACTCTGCAGGCAGACGTGGCTCCACTGATGGCGGCTCTTATCGGGCTCTCGTACCCCTGAATTCCGTGGTAATGCCTTGTTTATCATAACTGTTTTCTTAACCATTGAATTCAAAATGTAGGACAGTTATGATGTAATTAAGTTCTTACATATATAGAGTTCCATTTAGGAAGAACACATGCTTAAGAGCAATCCCCTGAGTACGAACAATGACGATGCGGGCGTGAAATAAAAAACTGCTGGCTACCAATATACATCTGGATCAGTCTTTATACAGGATTTCTGGAAGATAGTTGGGGTCTTAATTTGGGTGAGAATAGAATCAATGGGGATCATAAGTCCCAAACCTTGGGAAATTTTCTGTTGACACTTCGGTTTACAGACCAACTTTTCATAGGGAATAGTTATGCTTTACTAGCTTCCTACATTGCTTGAGGCTCAAAAAGTTTATTTATTTATTTTTTTTCTGAATGGAATACGCATGTGATGGCTGCACAAATTCATCCAGTAGGCTATCAGACACTTCGGGAGACTGGAATGAGGTGATTCACATACTAACTGCCATAGTAAGAATCCCTGAACCCCAAAGGTCTTAATGTGCGAACACTGCCATACCATGTGCCTGTAGTCTGTGCCTGACGCTGCACAACAATGACAACGGTTGTGCAAAAATTTACCCATGCTCTGCCAGTGGCAGGGTGACGAGTTACACTGGTGAAGGAAATAAAATTGTCCTCTTATTCACTGACAGAGACCTGGATTGGAGATTCCAAGGCCGCCTCCTCCCAGTCCTTTCCCTTTAAATGTGGAATCGATTACAAGCTGATCAATAAATACTTAACAGTGCAGGGTTGTGTCATGACAGGCATGGATGGCATATTGCTTGGATATGCTGCCATTGTCCGGTAGGGGTTGGATGACTGTGGTTCCAGGCACTAGGAAAGCAAAGTGCCGCTTCGTATTTTGTTTTCTCCCCACTTTAGCGCAGCATTATTGGCCCATTATATGAAGATCGTGGGGAAAAAAAGATTGGTAACAGTTGTTTTTATTTGCGGAGAATATATTTAGTTGACAGGAAGCCTATTACATACCTGCTAGAAAAAAACTTTCCCTGCATCCAGATCTCTAATGAAGTCTGACACTGTCAGTATCCCTGCTGTTGTCCATGGTCCTCAGAGCACCCTATAGCCACCACAATTTTCTTATTTTGAAATGTCATCCACACAGGGGCTACTATACTTATTTAAATATAATTATGTGGAAAAATTATAAAAATATATTTATCTGCCCATTTTGGCGCTCTGCTGATCCAATTCTCTTACCAGGACTGTTAAAATCTGCAGAGTCAGCCGGTAAATGGAACCTCACAAGCTGCTGCTGTAAATCACAGGAACTCAGCTGTCGAACACAGACGTCTGATTGGCTGCGGCAGTCTGTGGTGACCCATCAACCCGCTGACTGCAGCCTGTAAACGGCATTGGCAGGGTGAATGTAGAGATGGTGCTGGAGCTATGGGGAGCCGGGATTGGGTACAGGCTGCTTTATTTTTCTGCTTGCCTAGCATATTAATATAATAACTCAGAAAACCTCTAACATGGAGCTACTAGAAGAAAGTAAGTAGTCCTGACAGATATGTAATCCAGGTTTAAACTATGTTGTTGCAGTTGTATTAAGACCCATTTACATCGGCTAGCTACGAAGCGCTCCTTGATGACCGTTTGTAGCAATAATTAGTCAGTACATTTCTCTTAACCATTTGTGCCGATTTAAAAATTAGCGTTATCGGGCCATATGGACACTTAACAAGTATTGCTGTCTAACGCACTGCCTTCGCAAGAGCCGCCTCAAGGCATCGGTGACATCCGTCCCCCACCCACCAGCAAAAAGACCATTAGATCCTCACAGGTGACTCTTCAAACCAGTGGTAATTTGGTAAAGCTTTTTATATGAAGAGTGCGTTACCTAACGAACTTAACACATTTTCAGACTCTTACAAAAGTGCAGTAACTCTTAAGTTTTGATTTTTGGAGGTCTGATGGGACTTCCACTGATAAGTCAACGTTTCTGACCCTTCCTTTAAGCTAAGGACTCTACCGCTTTTGGCTGTGATTGTTGCTCCTCAGCCCTTCTTGGCAGCTTAGGACAGAATCCTAGACTTCTAAGTCCATCTTCAGCTGCTGAGCAGTGCCAAGGAGTAATGATTACAGCCAAAGGGACACAGTGCTGGGGTGAGTGCATCTGCCCCTTTTCATCAGATCAGTAGTAGTTTGAGATCCCAGATCCCCAGTTATCAAAATGAGGTGCTACTTTTGTAAACGTGCAGTTCCTCTTTAAAGCATACCTGTCATTTCTATGAAAACCCAATTAACAGCTTTTGTTGTACATACCTGTGATACATAGCAAAAACCTGCTCCAATTCTGTTGCTCAGTCTTGCTGTCAACTTCCTTTTCAGTAGAGGTTACTGTGCCTCAACTTTCATGCTTGCACTTTCCTGCATACATTGTACCTTCCATGGTCTGATAGGATGCCCCATTCATGAACCCTTACTGTTAATACTTTAAAAAGATTGTCATTAGAAGAAAAACATTAATACTTGCCTTTTCCGTTCCAAGCAGTCTCCTTACCACATCTTCTCTTGGCTCCTCCAGTCCCCTGTATCTCATCACCCCCATTTCATCGGATCCTCTTCTTCCTGTTTGAGTGCCCATTAGCTGCAGTTCACTTCCTGCAGGGCGAGTGACACAGCGTTCACTGCCTAGCGGGGAATACTGAATACTCAACAGCCTGCTTTAGCATACATGTGCCATATCTCGCTGCTAGTGTCATATAATATATGAAACTCTAGCGGCGAGACATTGCACATGCGCAGTCGTACTACAGCAGGCTGCTGAGGATTGGCATTATTTGCTAGGCTGTGAAGGTTACACCACTAGTGATAGGGTACCCTGATCTGCAGGAAGCAGAATGTCTGCAATGAACGCTTCATCACAGGAAGAGGAGGATCCGGCCGCCTGGAGCTTTTACCACATCTTCACCTCACCAATCTTCTGGCTCCTCCAGTCCCCTGGGTCATGTCACCTCCAGTATTTGGTAAATGGACTCACCCCAAGGAGATGGATCCAGCCCAATTTAGTCTACAGACCGCTAGTTCGTAAGTTCAATATGTTTTGTTTGGTTCAATGCATTTTGGTTGGACCTCATAACTCCTCAGGAGCCACGTAGCCCACACAAAAATTGAAGGAACCCAAATTGGTCCTTTTTGCCTTTAATGTAAATCCCGTGAAGATAACACAAGAGATGCCGAAGATTAATAACACCAGGATGACTAGTAAGGTATTTAGCGGTAGTCAATAACACCAGGTCGACTAGTCACAAAACTCTTGCTACACTAGACTACATTTATACTAAATCTATGGCTAAGGTACAGTGCTCCACTTTTTTGCAAGGGGGTACACGAATGCCAGTGCCTGATTTGGATGCTTCGGCACTAGTAAAAAAAACCCTATTCAGTTGCTCAAGCAAGAGCTAAAGTGAGCTCAGATAGATTAAAAATAGATGGGGCTTAAATGCATATTAAATAGCTCTCATAAAGTGGCAACTGACCAAAATAGCCGTAGATGATATTCCTACATGCTATCAATAGGTGGCTATATGACCCCTAGCTAAAGTAGCTGCCGCCAATATTTCCACATGCTATTAGCTTCCTTTCGCCCTTTGTGGAAACTAAACTGCCCCAACTTGCTAACTTTCAACTGCTGGACTTTAGCAAAGTAGGTTCAATCCCTCCTTTTCTTGTTTGAGGTAAAAGACAATACCCCACCCCATACCCTAGTCCAGCAAAAGAGGATAAATGATGAACAAAAACAAGCGTGGCTGCCAGCCCTAATGGTGGAGTGGCGACCATATACCAATTCTGTGACTAGTCAACCTGATGTTATTGACTATCGCTAAATACCTTTCTAGTCATCCTGGTGTTATTAATTTTTGATAAATTCTCTATGATCTTCGGCATCTCCTGTGTTATCGTCACAAGATTTGCATTGAAGGCAAAAGGACCAATTTGGGTTCTTCCTTCGATTTTTGTTTATATGACTACCCAGTTCCTGATGAGTTGAAGTCTAACCGAAATGCATTGAGCCAAACAAACCGTATTGAACTTGCAAACTAGCGGTGTGTAGACTAAATTGGGCTGGACCCATCGCCTTGGGGTGAGTCCATTAACCAAATACTGTAGGTTCATATACATCAGGTTGTTCATTTTTTGGTTGTTTTTTTTTTTTTTTGTTGCATCCTTATATTATGCAAGCCTATATATAAAGGCTGCAACACATTCTACAGGGACCTTCATTGTTTTGGGAACCCTGTGAAAAATGACTAGTACCAAAGGATCTATTAGTGAACTTTGAGTACGTAATAAGGGAATCCACATATAAATCTCTGTGGGATATCCCTAGTACCAAACTTTTTGGCTACGGTTATGAGTTTCTTCCGGTCTTAACAGTCCACCCTCCATGGACAACTTAATTTTATTAATTTTAGTTTTAAGGGTACTGGTCTCATGCCGCAGCATAAATTGGTGTTCCTAGTGAATGCAACAGACACCTAATCCTAAATGAATGGCAGTACATGGAACATAGTCCAGTGATATCAAAGAACTTTATAAAGCGACTCCTATTTTCCAAAGAGGACATGGCTACTGTCGAAGATGTTCCCAAAGTGGACGCAGCCATTTCAAAGGTCACCCGGAAGTTTGGGTTACCTTTTGACTGTGTCCCACCTAAAGGATCCCATGGACAGCCAGGTTGACGCTGTCATGTGTAAGGCCTAAAACACATCAGCCCTTACTATCAAGTCCAATATTGCCGCCACTTCTGCAGCTAGGCCAATATCTATATGGCTTGACCAGCTTTTCATGTTAATTGACCAGAAGGCCACGACAGATTAATTTTGTTTAAAGGTAATCCGCAGTCGTGTTTTTGGCTCCTCTTATGTGAAAGGCCAACAGATTTTGGTTGCTTGCTCTGCCCAGCGTAGAATCTTCCCTACGAACTGCTGGAGAAGAGGATTCCTGGTGGTGAATGAGTGATACTGCAGTCATACTGTCTGAAAGGATCTTAAAGTGTCTCCCAACTAATTGTGTGTGAAAGCTGCATAGGGACTTCCAGACCGCAATTAACTCAAAGTTGGAGGTATTGGATACCTCATGAGGACCCCAGGAGCGCTGTATGTGCCTCCCCTGTAAGTGGGCCCCCCAGCCCGTAGTGCTGGCATCGGTTGTGTCCACTACTGCAGGATCACGGTTCCGCCAGGGGTTCAAAGGGTGGATTACAAAATGCTTGTAGTACTATGGTTAGGTCCCATGGATGAGGCGTTCCTAACAAAGGAGTGAAGCCTACTAGCACCTCTCAGGAACTTATTGACCCACCTATGGTCTGCCAGTGAGAGGTTAAAGCACGCCTCTAAGGCCGCAACCTGAACCATTAAAGGCATTACGACTTAACCCCTTATCCAGACCTTTCTGAAGAAAGTCTAGAATACTGGAGATGTCAGGCTGATCTAGTTCCTGAATATCTTGCCCCATCCATTCTGAAAACTTTTCTTAAACATTTGATTTAGAACTCTCTAGTTGAAGGCTTGAGGCTCTCATAAATGGTCGACACCACCTTGTTGGATAGACTTGGGCGTAAGAACTTAACCCTCTTAGCATCCAGTCGGTTAATTTGAACCTCTGGACCTCCAGGTAACATAGTGGGCCTGGATGTAGAAAGGCAGGCCTCAACGGCAGGTGAATGGGATCTCCGCCAGAGGAATTTTTAACAGAGGGAACCAAGGTATCTTGGGCTAACAGGGAGCTACTAATATTACTGTGGTCCTTGATCCCTGTTCCTTCCTCAATACTAGCGGTATCAGGAGCGGGGAGTGGGTCAGGGTGGAGCATAAACTAGATCCAGTCCCACATGTGTTAGAGGGTGACCGTGCCTACTGCCTTAGCCTCTGCGCTCTGAGAGGAGAATAACCGACACTTGTTCCTGCTGGAGATCTATATATATATATATATATATATATATATATATATATATATATATATATATATATATATATATATATATATATATATATATATATATATATTTTATTTTTTTGGTGGCCCCCATTATGTGGCAAGCAATCTGAACACCTCAGGATGCAATTCCCTTCCTTTCTGCTGAGGTAGAATCGTAGAGTTGGAAGGGACCTCCAGGGTCATCGGGTCCAACCCCCTGTTCAGTGCAGGATTCACTATATCATCCAGACAGCTATTTTGTCCAGCCTTTGTTTGAAGACTTCCCTTATATGAGAACTCGCCACCTCCCGTGGTAACCTGTTTCACTCATTGATCCCCCTCTCTGTTCAATATCTAATTTGTCTCCTCAATTGCACAAGGATAGAGTAGAAGCAATGGAATGAAACTGAAAGAGAGAATAGGGCTGATCCTCTGCACTGTGACAGCCCTTCAGATATTTGTAGACAGCTATTAAGTCTCCTCTCAGCCTTCTCTTCTGCTAAACGTTCCCAGATCCTTTAACCGTTCCTCATAAGACATGATTTGCAGACTGCTCTCCATCTTGGTAACTCTTCTCTGATCAGCTCCAGTTTGTCTGTCTTATTTAAAGTAGGGGGCCCAGAGCTGGGTACAGTATTCCAGATGAGGTCTGACTAAGGAAAAGTAGAGAGGGGGGGGGGGGGGGGGTAATTACCTCACTAACCAAGCCGAAAAACCACCTGCACACTGATGGGCAGTCAACCCAAAACAGCTATCTGTGTACGTTTTTTTTTGGGGGGGGGGGGGGCTTTGGCTTGCAATTCCCTGTCATTGTTACAAGATTTGTTTAAATAGTCTAACATTGCCGTATATACCGGCGTATAAGACGACTTTTGAACCCCGAAAAATCTGCTCTGAAGTCGGGGGTCGTCTTATACGCCGGTAATACCAAAAAAAGTGTAAAAAAAAAAAAAATCATTACTCACCTCCCCCGGCGTTCTGTCGCGCTGCGACAGGATGTCGCTCGCTCCTCGTCCCCGGCGCAGCATTGCTTTCTGAATGCGGGGCTTGAAATCCCCGCCTCCAGAAAGCTAATACACACGCCGTCAGCCAGTTACAGCCATTCAATGACAGCTTTCTGGAGGCGGGGATTTCAAGCCCCGCATTCAGAAAGCAATGCTGCGCCGGGGACGAGGAGCGAGCGACATCCTGCCGGAGCGCGACAGAACGCCGGGGGAGGTGAGTAATGATGTTTATTCTTTGCTCCACTGTACACTGTATTACCGGCGTATAAGGTGACAGTTGGGGGGTCGTCTTATACGCCCCGTCGCCTTATACGCCGGTATATACGGTAATTTAAAGGAATGCTGTGCCTTCCAAAGTTTTTTTTTTTTTTTTGTTTTTTTTTTTTTAATGAGCCTGAGGACAATCCCACTGAGATTTGGGGATTCCCTTTTACTGGAAAGGCGGGTGAGGGAGCTGGAGACCATCTCTTTAAGGGCCCTTTCACACGAGATGACTGTTGGACAAACTATGCCCGCCACGCGGCCCTACACATACTGGCTCCCGTGCATCGGCACGGGAGCTAGTATCGTTAGCTCTCAGTGGGGAGGCTGCAAGAGATTTCTCTACTTGCTCCCTCGTCTCTCTCCATTGACATAACACAGCGACCGTTCAGTACTGAACAGCTTCTCATTACACTGAACGATGAGCGATCAGCTCATCGGCCAGCGCCATATGCAGCATAAAAGATGAGCTGATCGCTCATCGTTCCGTCTACATAGCGGCTATTCAGTAGTGAACGGCTGCTGTTATGTCAATGGAGAGGGGCGGGGGAGTAAGGAGAGAAATCTCCTGCAGCCGCCCCAGCCCCCTACTGGTTGCTCTGTGAGCGAGCCAGTGATACTAGCTCCCGTGCAGGAGCACAGGAGCGAGGATACACAGGGACGGGTGTCGGCATCGTTTGCCCGACATTCATCCTGTGTAAACTCACCTTAAGAGGTATAGTTTAGCTTACAAATTGTATGTTTCTTAGAGCAGCATGGATAGCCTTAATTCTCCTCACATCTTATAGATGCTCTCCTTAAAGGGGTTGTCCCGCGAAAGCAAGTGGGGTTATACACTTCTGTATGGCCATATTAATGCACTTTGTAATATACATCGTGCATTAAATATGAGCCATACAGAAGTTATTCACTTACCTGCTCCGTTGCTAGCGTCCCTGTCTCCATGGCTCCATCTAACTTCAGCGTCTAATCGCCCGGTTAGACGCGCTTGCGCAGAAGGGTCTCCTCCCTTCTGGTCGGTCCGGCCACGAGTGGCGCTCTGGCTCCGCCCCCTTCTACGCGTCATCACGTAGCTCTGCCCCGTCACGTGTGCCAATTCCAGCCAATCAGGAGGCTGGAATCGGCAATGGACTGCACAGAGCCCACAGTGCACCATGGGAGAAGACCCGCGGTGCATCGTGGGTGAAGATCCCAGCGGCCATCTTGGAGGAAAATAAAGAGGAAGATGCAGAGAGGGGATTCGGGTAAGTAAAATTTTTTATTTTTTTTATTTCACCACATCCCTTGGGTTTATCCTGCGCTGAACGGGGGGCCTATGCAAAAAAAAAAAAACGTTTCGGCGCGGGACAACCCCTTTAAGGAGAAACTTACTTCCTGAGAAAAAAAACTGTTATGCTTGCCACATATCTTCCAAAGTCTCGGCCAAAAATGCTATATTCCAGTGAGGTGACAATGAGTTCTTTTAATGAGGACTGACATAAGATTAAAGAAACTGATAACCTATTTTTATGTACAAGTAGGTTTCTTGGAGCTGGCAGTCTATTGGAGCCATTATATTAAATGCCCTTTAGTCCTTTACATATAGACTGATTATGAAGCCTGTGATCTATGATGTAGTCTCTGGCTAATGTGCATGCCTCATGGGGTGTACTTCCTGATGTGAATAGGGCTTTGTACAGCAAGTATAGAACTGGTAGAACAATGTGGAACATGCTTTTACTGTATTAATAAATTTTTTTGCTGGTTTACTTATGGGGGTTTCTGTAAAATGCACCTCATGGTTTTACTCGGCCTACATTGGAGATTTTGGATGTGGCTGCCATGACATATGCTGCAAAGAAAGGCTAAGAAACCAAGTGGCATTCCCGTTACACGCCGAATGTCTTAATGTGAAGTTTGTATTTCCTCCAAGTATCAGTATCACTTAGAATAGATGTAAAGAGCTTGACCAATAAACACAGTGGTTTGTAAATGTAGATAAATGAAACCCACTAGTATGCTTTAATCCTGAATACTCTAGACGGCCTGACGGTCCCTGTTACATGATCCCGATAGTGGAGCTTCTGCTGTGCTAGGCTGCAGTCAGTGTTTCGGTGTACGCGGTCTTAGCCTCTCGGGATGCCATTGGAATAGCTGAAAGTGGCATTCAGATAGCGCTCCAAACTGCCCATTGACTTTGAATTAAGTGGAGACCCAAGCTGTTTGAGATTTTTTTTTCCCCGTAAGTGTTTTTGGAGAGCACAATATGTATCGTGCAATACACGATTGTCTTCCGAAATAGAAATGCTATGTGAATGCAGCCTTAAGGCCCATTTAGACACGATTATCGCTCAAAAGCCATCTTGAGAGTTAGTTGTTGCGTATAAATGTGCTCATCTTTCACTTTTCTGCCGAACGATGGAATTCAGTTCAGCATGAAATCATTTGTTCAGCAGAACAGCTGATGAGAAGGACCGCACGCTGTGTTCTGCCCAGGGAGCGCTGAAAACGGCTTATTACGTTGTCTCCTCTGTCAGCTCCATGGCAGAACAAAGGGAATGTTCAAGTGGGTGGTCAGTTCCCTGAATGCAGTTCCTGGTGGCTCACACGCTACTAATTAGTACTAATAAGCGTTAGTACCAAGTAGTAGTCTATGCAAAAATGATCACTCAAAAGCCCTTTTTTGAGTGATCATTGTGTGTAAATGCACCTTAAGAGATGTTTCAACACAAGCAGTTCCCCGCCATCTGTTGATGTGCTGAAGAGGTTGGTTAGTTCATTAGCTGTCACACCTGATGTAGAGCTAGAGGGGGACTGGCCTGGCTAATGAACTGATACAACCTTCACCAAAACTCCATGATTTGTTGGAATATGTTTGAAAAGCAATGAAAGTAGTAGGAACAGACCGGAAACTGCGGTAAATGTACAACCAGTACCTAGCTGTCTGCATAAAAAAGGGTCAAACTTGTAGTTTGTTTTTGAAGTAGGTAACAGTACGGTTTGCTTTACATTGGACACAAGACCAGTGTTTTCCAATAAGTTCCACTAACAGTACAAATATTTTTTGTATCTTTCATGGTTTAAGAAGCATTGTGTTTTTTCCTTTTTTTTTCTTTTCTTTTTTTTTCTAGTTGAACATATGCTGATATAAAGTGCAGTAGTGGGATTTTCTCAGTTACCTGCTGAATCTCTCAAATAACTGCTGTATCCTTTAATTATATTTTTTGAATTCTATTAGGGTTTTTTTCTGTAACTTGTTTATTAACTACACCCTATAAAGTCCTAAACTATAATATACTTTTTTTCCCAAAAGAAAGATAGGAAGACAGTTGAGATTTCAGTAAGGGGTTGCTCTTTTCTGGGTGGTTACTCCGCTTGCTCATTTAGTTATTCTAGTTTAGCACATTAGGATGCAGTTAGGTTTTTTAAATATAATCTTGATATTGCAATTTTATTAGCAAAGGGTACAGTAGACTTTTCTGTGAATCTCTAAAAGCTGTGGCGGTGATTAGATGTTTTTGCCTGTAGGGGGCATTTATCACTGATATTCTGTGAGCCTACTTATATTGCTGGTAACAAATGAAACCCCATATATTGCTGCATTGGGGTTGGCTTAAGGGTTCATTCACATCTACGTCAGAGGTTGCACTTTGCTCTTCCTCTGAAGATTTTGTCTGAGAATTGCAGGAGGACCTAACAGATGAAGTCATTATGTTCAATGGAATCCAGTCTTACTGTTCAATTCGTAGGGTGGAGGCGGACAATGAAAGCAGAAAGTGCAAATGTGAACAGGCAGAAAAGTTGTTTGCATATTTAGTCATTTGCATTCACTTGCATTTGAACAGCATTCGTTCAGTCGTTCATTCACAGGTCAATGAGGTGCAAACTATTTGTTTTATGCCTGTATGAAATGAATGACCAATAAGAAACGAAATAATTTTTGTCCATTTAATCCCCTAAGGACCCGACTGTTTTGTATCTTAAGGACCAGACACTTTTTAGGGATTTTACCGATGTGGTAGTTCTATTGCTTCATTTTTTTCCCCCTTTTAGTTACCAAAATAACTTTAGTGGGTTTTTTTTTCTGTGACATATAGGGCTTTTAAAAAAAAAAAAACTTTCACTGACTCTTCTTTCCGTCTTAGTTTTATTGGGGGTAAAAGGCTAAAAACAATTTTTTCTAACATTTCTATTTTTTTTTTTAAATTAGGTTTATGCTAAAATAAAGTATGGGAACTGGTTCCTCATTTTGTTTCGACATATAATTTGTATGGTTGTGGATTACAGGGCGCATGCGGTGACTGCTTTGGTAGGCGTCACCTTTGGGTTATTTTCTTTATGTATATATTCTGTAATTTTTATTTATGTATTTTACTATTTGTCGCCCATAACGTTATACAAGACCTTTTGGGGGACATTCACATGCGTTTTTCCGTTTTTCCACTGTAGCTGAGGAATCCATAGGAGCCCTGGTTACAGGGGCAAACATCCCCTGTAGTGACATTAGTCACTGGCAGAGCTGGTAAAGGTCTAGTACGACACTGTAGCTCTGCTGTAGCAGGAAATCTCGGTGGTCGCATGACCCCCGGGCTCCCTAAAGTGGAAGTGTAACTTTCACTACACTTTTTAGTACACAGCGCTCATTCAAGTAGAAGGCAGAAAGGGTTAAAAACCCCTCCTGTCTTTTCCAGGTTATCAGCTGTTACTAACAGCTGACAACCCGTCCTGCTTCTGATTGATTGCAGAAGCAGGACGCTTTAATCCCCGACGTAATTTTACATGCGGCTGGGCTTAAAGCCAGGGACCAGGCACCGTATATTTACGGTCCTTGGTCCTTAATGGGTTAATTATTGGCTGAGTTCACATTGAACAAATAATTGGATTGTGTGAATTTGAACGATCGTTCGGCATAGAAGGGCCTAATGTCCTATCAAGAGAATTGAAACGTAACGCAGTCATTTCACTGAAGGCTGATATGGAAGCAGATAAATGGATAGTAATAAAAGAAATGTCCATAAAAAGCTCCAATATCCTGGGATCGTACTGAATGTTATCATTGGAAATGACGCTATTAAGAAAAGATGTGGTTTCTTAGGAGAAGGAGATGCATCGGATTGATGATGCAGATCTTTTTTTCCGCCTTCCTCTTTTATTTGACTATACTGGAAAATCTCACTATTTCTACTGTCTAAGCTGTGTGATTAATGAAGTGAACTCGGCTCACATTGTTCTCGTGTCTTATTGCTTTCAGGGAGTCTTGCCTGTGGAGTATATTAACAGCAGCAATCTCTTTAAAGCGGAGAGCATGCTTACTAATGCTCTCCAGATTTTGGAGCAGTTCAAGGTAAGCAATGCTTTAGAGGAGCTGCCTAACATTCGTTGGGCTAGGAAGATAAATGCCAAGATGGTGGTAGTAAGGCATACTCATTATTGGGATATTTTTATGGTAATGTTTTTGAATGGTGAACAAGAGGCATGAAACAAACTCAGTCTATTCCTGCATCCAGTCATGTGCATTTGAGTCAGACATGCATTACATGGGGTGCGGGGCAAGAGAGTGGCATTAAAAAATGACTCCATTACACATACGGATAATCAGTACATATTCAAATGTGTCAAGTTAAAGGGGTATTCCAAAGACTGGGCCAAACTTTTTAAATTTGTTCAGCATTTTCACTTATTGCTATCATTCCAAAGGGCCATCTAATGCGTCCCAGTGAACTCCAGTACAGATTTCTGCCCACCCACGCCTCTGCGGAGTACCAGCTAGCTTTACATTAACATATTGAGTTCGCTCGGACAGTTATACCGGCAGATACATAGTTGGCTCATTCAAAAGGGAAGTAGTTCATTCACTGTATATCTAAACTGAACGTTCAGTGAACAAGCCAACGGTTATATTTAGTTCTGCATAAAATGATCGTTTCATCATTTAGTCGTTCGCTGCATGTAGACTGAAAGACTGAGTTTTGCTCTTTTGGGCCTTAAGGCCGACTTCACATGGACACATTTTAATAGAATCTATTGATTTCAGTGCATTCATTCACATGGGAGTATGTGTGCACATTACGGCGTGACAAAAAATAGAACATACTTGCTTTGTGTATTTTGGCAACAGATGTCCATAGAAGTCAATTACAGTATGATATGCCGATGTGCTCGCGAAAAAGCCTTCATAGAGCAAACATATTGCACGAAGCAGTTGCGTTTATGCCCGTGTGAAGCCGGTCTTATGGCTCCTTCACACTGACAAGAAAATTGCACGTGAAAACACATGTTTACGAAACCTATTGTTTCATTCTAATTTGCAATGTTTTACTCCTGCGATGCTCCGTGAAAAAAATATTGCATCTCCATTATTTTTCGATATTGCCCATCGCCTCCAATGGAGGCAGCGGCAGCCCCGTTAAAAACAATGGGAGAACATCGAAAACCCCTGCTGCGGGGGGGTGGGGGGGCTGTTTCCTTCAGCCTTGCAGTGATGCGAGGCTTTCGCATTCAGGGTTTTACACATGTTTTCAATGCTGGCAGTAGCAGCGCCGGCCCTATTGAAAATGGGATGTTCCATCACTAATCTCCTGCCACAGCTGTGACAGCCGCAGCAGGTATAAAGGGAACTCCTGCACGGACTTCACGGCCCGATATTACCTTCACTAGTATGCAGGAGCCCTTAGAAACGGTTTGAAGAAATCTACATGTACTTCTTGAGTTATGCCGTACATGTAGAGGATCCAGTATAAGACCTAGACCTATGATATAAAAATATTAAATTATATATATGGGTAAAGTGATCGTACTATTTGCACCAGTGTCAATATCAAGTCACATGGCTCAACCAGTGGCCAATGAGAAGTGGTATTAAGATTTGTATTCTTCAGAGAAAAAAAAAATATTATATGTGTGTGTAATATATATATATATATATATATATATATATAATAATTTTATTTTATTTTTTTTTCTCTGAAGAATACAAATCTTAATACCACTTCTCATTGGCCACTGGTTGAGCCATGTGACTTGATATTGACACTGGTGCAAATAGTACGATCACTTTACCCAAAGCAAGGCAATATTGTATATTCTAATATAATTAGCAGAAGGTAAATAATAGAATTACTACTAGTTATTAGTATTTATACTACCATTGTTTCTGGTGGCACAATGCACCACTTATATAATATATACAGGGAATTATAGCACATATAACTCACTGAAGGACTTGCGATGATGGTTGGCGTTGGTTAAAATATTGAAGGACCTGTGATGACGTCATCGTCATGTGATCAGGGGCGGACCATGTAACTCGCTCACGGACAAGTGGTTCAGTACTTTGATTACGCTAATGGTATATTTCTAAAATGCAGTAAAGATTGTTGTCTTTGTGGGTTGTGTTGAAGTGTCTCCACCGGTGATGAACTCTTCTCTCTGACTGGACTGTAGATTTGTGCTTTCCATTGTAATATTTTCAGGCTTCCATAAAACTCTCCCATATCAGTGCAATCATGCGTGACTAACGCTAACCAGATCTAATTGTGAACATGAAAACTAAGTGATTTGTTTCCATGGGTCGTACCATTACATTTTCTATTTCACGCAGACTTCTGTGTAATCTTTAAGTTTCAGATTGGGTTTGTTTCTTTGCATCTGACACAATTTACTTTTCTTTTCTTTTTTTTTTTTCAGGTTAAAATGGCACAGAAAAAACAAACCACCCTGCCGTTCCTGTTTTTACCTTTCAGGTAGGGGATATGTTTTTTTTATTTTCATTGTTCTCAATAGCGATACCTAAAAAAAGTATGTTTGTGTACAATTGCTGTCTTTGACAGTTGGGCGCCAGTGCATCTCGAGTCACCAGGCCAGAAGGCTCGGTGACGTCACATGAACGTGTCACGGGACAGGTTTACGGGTCGTTCTCAGTCACGTGGATAAATAACCCACTTGACCGCCACTGTGCTTGTAAACAGAGGACCGTTGGACCTTGAGTGCGATAGAGAAGCATCGCCATCGCGGGAGATGAGTATTAAGTACTTTCCAACCATCTGCTGACACACACAAATGGACAGCGCCTCAAGGGAGCTGCAGGTGTTCATCAATGATTACATAGTAGGGTTTCGGTGGAATGAGAGGAAAGAACCGGAGCTGTCCCAGCGTCTAAGCTGCCCATCATACTGATTCCCCCCACCCATTCACCACTGGAATACTCATCTAGGGCTTATTCACACGTTAGTATTTTTCATCAATATTTTCTAAACCAAAACCAGGAGCGCAACGTACAGAGTGTAATGGAGGGATTTGCATTTCTTCCGTATTTTGGCTCTTCGTTTTGACTTACAAAATACTGGTGTGAATAAGCCCTTAATGTGACGATCAGTCTTGAAGTACACACATGAATGAACCCATAGAGATTAATCAGCTTATTCACTATGTATTTACACTAATGTGAAGGAGCCTGAAGCCTATGGATGAATTGGCACAATCGTATTCACAAGAATATGTAAATTTAAGAGACTGTCAGCTACTTTTAGTCCTATGAGCTAAGTTATGGGCTGAACGTAGACCCGCTGAGTCCAGAGATGGAAGCGTTATTATACTCTTCTTTACCGGTGTCACTGATGAAAGTTGCCACTCAGTGCATTGAGAAACGCATTTAGACGTTGCCCGTTGTAGTTTTAGAATGGGTGGCCTACTTGGCAGCATCACTCAACGTATTGAGCGTCGGCTTCAAGCACTCACACCGGGGACAACTGATGAGGGAAGTGTTACACTTGCACCCCCGGACTCAGCAGGTCACCTACTTTTAGCCCGTATGCTTGGCTCATAGGGCTAAAAGTAAATGACGGTATTGAAAAACAATTTCCATCATGAATTGAGTAACTTTTCCAACAGGTTCTGTCAAACGGAGTACAAGGTGACAGATTTTTTCATGAGTTGATTTTTATCATGAAGAGCCGAATTCAGGATTAAATAATATTTTGGGGTCCTTGTATATGTTAGTGAGCTCGAAGAGGAGTGGAACTAAGTCATTTATTCCAATCCGTACCTTTTTAGGTCCTTATTCCTTTCCACTGACTGTGAGGTCATCCTTAAAGGGGTTGTCTCGCGGCAGCAAGTGGGGTTATACACTTCTGTATGGCCATATTAATGCACTTTGTAATATACATCGTGCATTAAATATGAGCCATACAGACGTTATTCACTTACCTGCTCCGTTGCTGGCGTCCCCGTCGCCATGGATCCGTCTAAAATCGCTGTCTTCTGGCGTTTTTAGACGCGCTTGCGCAGTCCGGTCCTCTACCTGGTGAATGGGGCCGCTCGTGCCGGAGAGCTGGTCCCGTGTCGTCATCGTAGCTCCGCCCCGTCACGTGTGCCGATTCCAGCCAATCAGGAGGCTGGAATCGGCAATGGACCGCACAGAGCCCATGGTGTACCATGGGAGAAGACCCGCGGTGCATTGTGGGTGAAGATCCCGGCGGCCATCTTGGAGAAGGAAGAAAGAAGTCGTCGCAGAGCGGGGATTCGGGTAAGTAATATATATATATTTTTTTTTAACCCATCACTTGGGTTTGTCTCGCGCCAAACGGGGGGCCTATTGAATAAAAAAAAAACCCGTTTCGGCGCGAGACAACCCCTTTAAAGGTTCGATACCGCTGACCTTCGTCCCCTCGCCACTCATTCTGTAGAAGGATGAGGACCATCCCGTGCGGACGTCTGGGTTGTGGTGGACGTTCAGCAAACAACTGTTTCCTCTGACACGATATGAAATGTAATGAAGGGTTTTGCTTCTGGCCGTTGGACTTTGTTACTGCAGTTTATTTTTGCCATTTTCTGTATATGGACCGTCCTTGTTGCCATTTTTTATATGCCTATAGGAAGTCATTCAGGAAGTTCTTGCTTTTAATGGATCTGAGATGCATTGAGATGTAAGTGCTATGAAGTTTACTTTATACGGCTTTTGTCCAGATTTTCAGAATGTGCAATCAATATTTAAATCTGCCTGATGAAACCCAAACAGACGTTGCGGCTTCCAGACCTGAACTAGTCACTTGCCACCACAAATTGTGGATAATATGAAGCAAAAAAGCTAGAACCACAGCTGAGATCACATAGGGTTTGTTTTCTGTTATTCATGGACTTTGGGCTCATTCACATGGGCGTGAAGAAGTAGCGTATTGTGTACACACGTAATATGCAGGAAGTAAAACATTGATTTCTATAGGTGGTTTTTCACATGTTTTTATGTAACATTTGTCATTTGCATATTAAACGCAGCACAACTTATTTTGGTGCATTTTGTCTAATAAGGACCGTTTTGGTAAAGTCTATCGCCCATTGAAATCAATGCAGCATACTGGAGTTTTTGTGTGTTGGCGTACACAAATGTGAATGAAATATGCAAATGTCCGTGTGAATGAGCCCAAATTGTCCAGCTAAAGTGAAATAGCCAGCAGCTATAATCTGATATTGCTTGAATTGGTAGACCATTAGTCTAGACGGTCTCCTTTACAACATTAAGGTACATGGGACGACTGACAATCAGGGTTTCTGTGCTGCATCTGTCAATGAGTGGAGGTGGAGCGCAGTGGAGGCATCTTCTGTCACCCAGTCAGGGTAAATAACCAGTTGGTCATAGAAGAGGAACTTCCCATTTAACAGCTTGACGCCACATGACATAAGCTAACTTCCCTGCTGGGAGACACTTGACGCAACAAGACGTAAACTTGTCCTGTTGAGGGCGTGGGCTCACGTCCTGCCGTAGGAGCCGGCTGTGACTGATAAACAGCATCCTAGTGCAACAGTGGGGATCTGTGTTCTAATCGATCCCCGTCGTTATCCCCTTACATGCCGTGATCAATGTAAAGGGCTGACAGAGGGCCCTCCAATGTAATTTACATTACATTGTGGTGGGCCGCTGTATAGGCATGGCAACCAGACGCCATACACTTGTGTCCGGCCCTGCCACGGCCTGTGATCACCATCGTGAGCAATAATGCATTGCAGTACAGAAGTACTTCAATGCGTGATCATAGTGATCAGTGCTTTTATGGCTCAAGTCCCTTACAGGAACATGAACTTATTGTATTGTCTTTATTAATAAAAATGTGTGTGGGGGAAATTGATCAGGAAAGCCATATGTGGCCTAAAATAGTACCAATAAAACTACAGCTGGTCACTCAAAGAAGCCGGTTTTATTTATTGGAATAAAGTTATAGGACTGACACAATAACTTTCTTTTTTTTCCAACATAAATGCATTTAAAATGGTAAAACCTAAACAATTGTTTTAGTATTAATCGTACAAGCCCACAGAATTCATTTATGCTGCATGATTAATGCTGTAAAGGCAGATTTGGTCTTCTCCCTGCATTGTGTGTAAATCTACAGTTTGCTACGCAAAAGAGATCCTACACCACGGTAATAGAGAAATAAGGAAAAAAATAAAAGCGCTTGAAAAGTAAAGATGAAAATCCCCCCAAACCATTGTGTCCTTAGGGCGAAGATGGGCCGCGTCCTAAAGGGTTAAAACGATTTTGTCATCCGGTTCACTAACAAGAATGGGCTGCATGAACCAGGACAGGGATGCCCGCTGGCTTCTCCTCAGTATACCAAAAAGTGTGAATGGGAAAAATACTTTTGCTATATGAAATTGTGAAGAAGCACGCGGAGGGAACAGGAAATGTGGGGTTCTGGAAAATGGCTGTCGGCCTTCATGCAGTGGATGGGGAGAGGCTGACATAGCTGAGTCAGGCTTTAACCCCTTAATGACACGGCCTATTTTGGGCTTAAGGACACAATGATTTTTGGCGGATTTTCTTCATTTATCAAAAGTCATAACTTTTTTTTTTTCGTCGACACGGCCATATAAGAGCTTTTTTTTTTTTGCGTGGCAAACTGTCGTTTACATCGGTGCCACTTTTGGGTACATTTGACTATTGTAAAACTTTTTTTTATTTTTTTATGATAGCAGGGAGAGAACTCATCAGTTCTGCCATAGATTATAATTTTTTTTACAGCGCTAATCATGCAGCATAAATGACACAATCTATTTTTTCTGCAGGCCGGTACGGTTACGATACCAAAATTCTTAAAATTTTTTTAGGTTTTTCACTTTTCTGCAATAAAAACCTTTTTTCTTTCTAAATCGCAACATTCTAAGTCCTGTAACTTTTTTATTTTTCTATGTTGGAGCTCTGTGAGGGCTTATTTGCGAGCCGAGCTGTAGTTTTTATTGGTACCATTTTGGGGTACATATGGCTTTTTTGATAACTTTTATTGCATTTTTAGGGAGGCAAAATGCTAAAAATTAGCATTTTGCCTCAGTTTTTTTGCGTTTTACGCTTTTTTCCGTGCACACACAAGCATGTGCAGCTTATTGTACGCGTCGTTACGGACGCGACAATAACAAATATGTGGGGTTTTAAATTTTTTTTTAACCTATTTTTATGCTAATATGAGAGCATAAAAGTTTTTTAATTCATTTTTTTAATCTTTTAATTTTTTTTTACACAACTTGTGTCCCCCTGGGGGACTTCGACCACAGTACTGCCCATCGCTGTGATAAGGCATGGCAGGGCTACTGCCCTGCCATGCATTATCGCTTACACAGCGGGAATAGGCATTGGCAATACAGGACGCCATCCTTTTGCCATGGCGACAGGCCGGGCTCTCGAGATAACATCGCGGGAGCCATCTGAAGACACAGAGGGAGCGCTCTTTCCCTGCCGTGATCTACTTAGATCGCGGCCGGGAAGTGGTTAGCAGCGGGGGGCGCATCTCCGATGCCCCCCCGCTGTTGCAGCCGGACGCCGGCTGTGACTGACAGCCGGCTCCCGCTGCCGGATAGCACTGGATCATATGTGATCTCGCGCTATCCCCAGGACGTAAGTTTACGCCCTGTTGCGGGAAGTACCCTGCTGCCAGGACGTAAACTTACCCCCTGGAACGGGAAAGGGTTAAAGTATATTTATTCTGAAATGCCGTGGCACCCGTAACGTAACATAGTTTGTAAGGTCGAATGAAGACAATGTTCATCTAGTTCAGCCTACTTATCCTCCTATGTTGTTGTTCCGGAGGAAGGCAAAAAAAACCAAGAGGCAGGAGCCAATTAGACCATTTGGGGGAAAATTCCTTCCCGACTCCCTAATGGCAATCAGACTAATCCCTGGATCAACCCCTAATAGTTCCTACCTGCCTGTATCCCCGGATTAACAATTAACCTAAGATTTATATCCTGTAATATCCTTCCGCTCTAGAAAGACATCCGGTCCCCTTTTAAACTCCTCTACGGATTTTGCCATCACCACATCCTCAGGCAGAGAGTTCCACAGTCTAACTGCTCTTATAGTAAAGAACCCTTTTCTGTGTTGGCGATGAAACCTGCTTTCTTCTAGACGTAGTGGATGCCCTCTTGCTACCATCGCAGTCCTGGGTGCAAACAAATCATGGGAGAGATCCTTGTATCGTCCCCTCATGTATTTATACATAGTTTTGATCACCCCTTAGCAGTCTTTTTTTCCCCAGGGTAAATAATCCCAATTTTGATGCCTCTGGGTATTCCAGTCCCTTCATTCCATGTATTAGTTTAGTTGCCCTTCTTTGAACCCCCCTAAGCACTGTAACGTCTTTCCTAAACAGTGGTGACCAGAACTGTATGCAGTATTTCATGTGAGGCCTTATATAGTGGGAGGATAATGTCCTTGTCCTTCGCCCCTATACCTCTTTTAATGCACCCCAAGACTTTATTAGCTTTTGCAGCAGCTGTCTGGCATTGATTTCTCCAGTTTAGTCTACAATCCACTAGTACCCCCAGGCTTTTTTCCATATCACTTTTCCCTAGCTATACCCTATTTAGTGTGTATTGGTGACATCGTTTCTCCTGCCCATGTGCATAACCCTACATTTATCAACATTGAACTTCATTTGCCATTTTTCTGCCCAAGCCCCCAACTTATCTTTGTTTTTTTTGTAGCCGCACATTGTCCTCCGTTGCATTAATTATCTTGGATAATTTTGTATCCTCTGCAAATATTGATATTTTACTGTACAGCCCGTCTATCAGGTCATTGATAAATATATTAAACAGAATGGGACCTAATACTGCACCCTACTAGCATCCCGCTAGCAACGGTGGCCCAATCGGAGTACGAATCATTTATTACCACCCTCTGCTTTCTATCTCTGAGCCAATTCATCACCCAGATACACACGTTTTCACCCAAACTGAGATGTCTCATTTTATATTTGAGCCTATTATGCGGCACGGTGTCAAATGCTTTAGAGAAGTCCAGATATACAAGGTCAATAGACTCTCCCAGGTCCAGCCTAGAACTTACTTCATCGTAGAAGCTGCTCAGATTGGTCTGACATGATCAACCCTTCCTGAATTCATGCTGGTGAGGAGTTGTTCCGTTCTCTTTGAGGTATCATTCGATGGCGTCTCTCAGAAACCCCTCGAATATTTTTCCAGTCACCGAAGTGAGACTTACCAGCCTGGTAACTAGTTACCAGGCTCACTTTTGGACCCCTTTTTTGTAAACTATACCACGTTGGCAATGCGCCAATCCAGTGGTACAACCCCGGTCTTGATAGTATCCACAAATATTAGATATAGCGGCCTATCTATCGCATCACTTAGTTCCCTTAGTACCCTTGGGTGTATTCCATCTAGGCCTGGCGATTTATCTATTTTAATCTTTTTTAACTGGTTCCAATCTTCCTCCTGCGTTGAGTATGAGATTTTGTGAGGGATTCATTTTAGTCCCCTGCATCTCATATTGCTTTTCCTTTTCATTTGCGAATACGCTTGAAAAGAAACTATTTAATAGGTTTGCCTTCCCTCCATCGTCAATGATTTCTCCTGCATTATATGTTATAGGGCCAGTGCTCTCGGTACAAATCCTTTTGCTGTTAATATAGTTAAATTTCTAAGGGGTTAATGAACATCTGTTTTTAATGAGTTTTAGTATTTAACTCCTTCCCACTCCATGACGTATAGGTACGTCATGGAGCAGCGGGTTATGTATGAAGAGAGGTTGCGGGGCAACTTCTCTTCATACAGTGCGGGCGTCAGCTGTTTAGTACAGCTGACACCCGCGGGCAATAGCCGCGATCGGCCGAACTTAAATGCTGCTGTCAATTCTGACAGCGGCATTTAAATACCCCGAACGATGTTCGGGCGTCCCGCACGGCCCCCCCGAGGTAAGATAAGGGGAGCCGTGCAGGTGTCATGGCTACCGGGGGCCTTCTGAAAGGCCCCAGGGCTGCCTTACCAGACTGCCTATCAAGCCATCCCCGTGGGGTGGCTTGATAGACTGCCTGTTACATGGCAGTATGACGATACTGCAGGAGCGATCAAGGCATCGCTGGTTATAGTCACCCAGGGCGACTTTAAAGTAAGAAAAAGAACAGTTTTTTTAATTGTAAAAAAAAGTTATAAAATTTAAATCACCCCCCTTTGCCATATCTATTATTAAAAAATCTAAATCCAAAAATACAATAGATGTTTGGTATTGCCGCATCCGTAAAAGTCTGATCTGTCAAAGTGGTGCATTATTTTTCCCGTACAGTGAACGTCGGCTGAAACAAAATAAAGAACGCCAGAAATGCACTTTCCCCCCAGTCGTCTCCACGACAGCACCAATTGAGATTGCCTCCTCCTGATAGGACAGGAACATACTGAGAGGTTAAAAGCCCCCCCCCCCTTCCCCACTTTTCTCAGTGTCTCCAGGAGGCAGGATCTCTGAGAGGGGCTGGTGGAGAAGCCACCCGGAAGCGTACTCACGGGCGGATCGGAGGGCAGTGGGTCAGCCTGTCCTCCCTTCCCAGCCAGACGACTCCCGGGATGCCACATGGGATGGTAACCCCCGGGCCAGGTTCCTCCCGCGGCCGCCCATGGGGGGTACAAAGCGGGAGCCTCAGTCCCCCTCCTCCTCCTTGTATAGTCACGGCGCTCCAGGAAGCCCTTTGACCGGGCCAGGAAAAAGGGAGTCCCACTCTGTCTGCTTTCTGTCGACGCTGAAAAAAGCATTCAACAGCATCAGTTGGAGATTTCTAGAGGCGACCCTCGGGAAGTTGGAGATGGGGTCCAGGGCACTATCCTGGATACTGGCCCTATATCGTAGTCCCTTGGCCCGGATCAGGGTAAACGGTAACCTGTCCGTTCCCTTCGAGATTAAAAACTGTACGAGACAAGGGTGCCCCCTGTCTCCAATTTTGTACATACTGGTGATGGAGACCCTCGCCAACGCCATTAGAAATAACCCCTCAATAAGAAGGATGCAGGTCGGGCAGGTTGAACACAAAATATCCCTTTTTGTGGACGACCTTCTAGTGTATGTCACCGACCCCCGAGTGGGCCTCCCCAACATTATACAGGAATTTGCCGCTTTTGGTAAAATCAGTAATTACTAAGTTAGCGCACAAAAATCTGTGATCCTTAATGTCTCAATACCTCAGAGGGTCATCGCTGACTTGTCCTTAAAATTCCCCTTTCTCTGGAAGCAGTTTTCAATCAAATACTTAAATACAGATCCCGACAGACCCGACCGCAATTTCCAAATTTAAATTATAAGCCTCTTCTACTAACCCTTAAAGACCTGGAGAAGTGGGAAGGAATACCACTATCATGGTGTGGTAGGATGAGTGCGATCAAAATGGATATCCTCCCTAGGGTCCTATATATATTTTCCAGACCGCACCATGTAACCCTCCAAAAGCTTTCTTCGATGAGCTACGTAGCCAAATCCTCCAATTCATATGGAAAGGAGGCTCCAGGCGACTTAGCCATAAGAGCCTAACCAAACAAAAAGAAAAAGGGGGAGTGGGACTTCCTGACTTGGGCCTCTATCATAAAGCGACAATAGGGACCCTCATACTAGACCTCTTCCACCATAGATCAGATAAATTGTGGGTACAAATAGAGAACGATAGCAACAACTTTGAGACACGGGCGTTCTGGGTCCCGGGTTGGACGAAACAAGAGAAGTTGGCAATCTTGACTCTAATGAATTCACTCTTGGGGGGCCTGGCAGGGGGGGTGCAGGGTGTCGGTACCAGGGTTCCTCACTTCACTTGCTGGAAACCTGCAACTTCCAGTAACACAGTACACACGCAACCTGGGGTCCTTGCCGCGCGGAGCAGAGGCTAGGGTCGGGGAGGTGTTGGAGTCTGGGAGGCTACAGGAAATGGAGAACATGCAGGGGACGTCGGAACTTCCCCCGGGCTCATGGATGCAATTTCTCCAGGTCCGTAGTTATCTGGGAAGAATAAAACCCGCCTGGGGCTGGAACATGAACCTCACCCCCTTCGAGAAGCTATGCTGCACATCGGAGACACCCAGACACACGGTCTCACTGCTTTACAACCAATTACTAGATGGTGGCTGGGGGCATGGGAAGAGGCATTGGGCCGGCCAGTCCCCAGAGAGCTCTGGTCCAGGGCGTTCCAGCTCACCCATAAGATGTCCATCGCGAGCAGACTCCAGGAGCTAAATTTTAAAATCTTATCTAGATGGTACATGACCCCGGAAAGGCTACACGCCATTTTTCCTTCGACCTCGAACATCTGCTGGCGCTTCAGGGCCGGGATTGGCTCGATGCTTCATATATGGTGGGAGTGCCCCATGGTCGCGCCCATCTGGCATGATATTAAGAACTTCTATGAGAATACTTGCAGAGAACCCCTGACCATGACGCCTGAGTCCGTATCCCCCAACGCCTCGTCACTCAGAAAAGGCCTCTTAAAATTTTTCATTTTGGCAACTCGCCTGACAATTCCTATGTTCTGGAAACAGGACAAAGAGGTTCCCAGATACGCATGGGTGGGGGCGATGGATGAAATAGCTCGGATGGAGAGATTGAGGCTAACCGACGACCCATAGGGTTACGACAATTTCTACAGGACCTGGGCATTGTGGATAGACATGCGTGATACACCCCCATTTTCTAGATGGCTGCAAACTGGTTCTTGCACGTAAACTGTACCGACCAAAGCCAGCATCAACATTATTGAATCCAATACCTGGACCCATCTCCCCCCTCCCCCGTCCTCCCCTACCCCCTTTGCCCTACACCCCCTTCCTTTCCCTTATGTTATTGCTTGTAACAAAACAAATTCCAAGCAGGACGTTTTTTTTTTCGTAGACGTGTATTGTAAGTGCACACAAGGAGCCATTTACGCTTTGTAAATGGATAACAATGACACATCCCCACTGTAACTGTTTTGCCTTAATGTTAAAACCCAATAAAAATCTATTGAACTAAAAAATTGTTCCCCCCCCCCCCCCACCCACATTTTCAACTGCAATATCTCAAATATGTGCAAAAATGCTTCATAAACTTTTTTAATCAGTAAATTTTTATTTGCATTTCTTATACAGCATGTGCAAACATAAAATGTTGATTCTTATCACTGAGTCTTAAGCCTTGCATGTTAGACTTTTTATGAGAGGGGAGATGAGGAAAGTGCGAGGGTAGAAGGAGGGGTAAATAGGAAGTCGGGGAAGACTGTAAACTTAACCTTAAAGGGGTTGTCCCGCGGCAGCAAGTGGGTCTATACACTTCTGTATGGCCATAATAATGCACTTTGTAATGTACATTGTGCATTAATTATGAGCCATACAGAAGTTATCAAAAGTTATTCACTTACCTGTTCCGTTGCTGGCGTCCTCGTCTCCATGGTTGCCGTCTAATTTTCGCCGTCTAATGGCCAAATTAGACGCGCTTGCGCAGTCCGGGTCTTCTTCTCTTCTCAATGGGGCTTCGTGTAGCTCCGCCCCGTCACGTGCCGATTCCAGCCAATCAGGAGGCTGTAATCGGCAATGGACCGCACAGAAGCCCTGCGGTCCACCGAGGGAGAAGATGCCGGCGGCCATCTTCAGCAGGTAAGTAAGAAGTCACCGGAGCGCGGGGATTCAGGTAAGCGCTGTCCGGTGTTCTTTTTTAACCCCTGCATCGGGGTTGTCTCGCGCCGAACGGGGGGGGTTGAAGAAAAAAAAACAAAACGTTTCGGCGTGGGACAACCCCTTTAACTTTAAGGTACCTTAAATATGTTTGTTCTGAATTCTATAGAGCAGTTATTAGAGCATAACTGGTGGTTTCCATGTAGATTTGCCAGTAAGGAGTTTTTGATACTCTTGCCAATGAGAGGCGCAAGAGGTGGATCTGTGAACCTACTTTAAGGCCTTGCACCACATCTTTTGGGAGAATTTTTTTTTTTTTTGTTGACGTCCTTTTCCCAGTTTAGGAAATTGACCTTTTTTTTCTTTTTTTTTAATTTAATGATTGGATGCCAGATAGCTAAGTGTAGATAGTTTTGAGAGTTTCTTCTGTGGTATGTTTGCATTTAATAGGTCGTTTAGAGGGTTTGGTAGCGTTAGAGAGGTAGACTTGTGGGCCCTTAGGAAGTTGCAGATACGTAGGTGTGTGTAGCATTCCGAGGGTGGGATTGCATATTTTTCCTGCATCGGAGGAAAGGAAAGCATGGTGTTCCCCCAGTACAGGTTTGAAACACTCATGGTTGCTCATGTGGCCAATTATTTAAGGAGAGATCAGGAATTAAGTATTTTAGCGTGAGAAGGGGGAAGTGGAATTTTTGTTTGTCTGGTTCACAGTTTGATCCCAGGCCTGGTGTGCTCAATCGTTGTGTGGCTTTCACTGTAGGTGGGTGTTGCAAATCTCCCTGGGGTTGTATCGAGTTTGATAAGAGATATGCTTTACAATTGGTTATGCCTGTTAGGGCTGACTCGATAGAGGCCCATGTTTTGTCTGCCTCCCTGTTGCACCAGTGTCTACTCTGATCAATCAGAAAAAGCCTTATGATAGTTCTGGAGGTTGGGGAGGCCCATGCCCCCGAACTTCAGAGGCCTGTTTAGGATAGAGAACGCCACACGAATCCACTCATTTGTTGGTGGAGTGATAGGAAGATAGTCAGGGATGGGCACAGCGATAGTTTTAAAAAAAGTACAAAATCCGGGGAAGGATAGGCATTTTATACAGTATCACCCTACCCATCCAACTAGGCTCATATTTGGCCAGTCGGTCCAGTTCTTTCTGTATTGAAATTTTTAGTGTGGAGAAGTTTGCTGATGGGAGGTTGTCAGTTGAGGGGGTTAAGATTATGCCCAAGTATGGTAGAGAAGATGGGCACCATTGGTATGGGAATGTAGCTCTAAGATACTTTTCATCTGCTTTTGGTAAGTTAATGCCCATCATCTGTTTGGTAGGGTTTACTTTATGGTAGGGTTTACTTTATGGTAGGAGATGGTTCTGAATTGCTGCAAGTTAGAAATCCCCTGGGGAAGTGAAGCTCACGGGTTTGTTAGGGTTAGTATTACGTCGTCGGCAAAAAGGTTAATTTTATGCATGCTTGTCCCTATAGGGATGCCCTCAATATGTGGAATAGACCTTATTGCCTCCGACAGTGGTTCCATGATCTTTGAGAATACAAGGGGGGATTGTGGGCATCCTTGGCGTGTGCCGTTAGTGATTTGAAATGGTTTGGATAGAACGCCATTCATTAGAACAGAAGCTGATGGGGCGGTATAGAGCGGTTACGGCCAAGAGGATCGCTCCAGAAAGGCCAAATCTCTCCAATATCCGGCACATGAACCCCCAATGCACCCTGTCGAATGCCTTCTCCGCATCCAAAGCAAGGAGCAGAGAAGGCATCCACGCAGCTTCAGCCCCAGCTATAAGATTGATCAGTCGCCTTGTTCCTTCCGGAGCCTGATGTCCTCTCGTAAAGCCCACCTGGTCGTTTATAATAAGTTTGGGCAGAATGGGAAACAGGCGGTTGGCTATTATTTTTGCATATAGTTTAATATCCGAGTTGAGGCGTGAGGTCGAAAATTGCCTGGGGTCTCTTGAGCCTTACCCTCCTTGGGAATGGTAACTATGATTGCTTTTAGGTTTTCCAGGGGGACTTTACCTGTTGACATTATGTGATTAAAGAAGTCCTGTATATAGGGGAACAGAACTGGCTTAAATAGTTTAAGATATTCGCTTGAGAATCCGTCTGGGCCTGGAGATTTGCCTGTCTTTAACAATCGAATAGCTTGTTCTACTTCTTGCAATATGATAGGGAGGCTCAGCTGTTGTGTTTATGTGGGAGACAGGAGAGCTAATGTAGATAGGAATGCATTGATTAACTCATTAGGTTGGGGGGTATCTTTGTCATGGCCTAAGTTGTAAAGTGAGTTATAGTATTTGCTGAATTCATCGCTATTTCTTGTGAGCTATAAACCCTGTTCGTTTGGGATATTAAGGGATTCTCGTTTTAGCTTTAGTTGCTTTAACTCTATTGGCCATTAATTTGCTCGCTTTGTTGTGCGAGTGATAATGTTGCAGTTTAAGTCTTTTTAAGTGGTTTTGGTGGTCTATTGCAAGGTGCGCTTGTAATTCCGTTCTTGTTTTTTTTTTAGACCCCTTCCCGCTTTAGGACGTACATTTACATCCTGGAGCGTCGGGGCATGTATGCAGAGGTCGCGGGGCGACTTCTCTGCACACAGCGCGGGCGTCAGCTGTTTATTACAGCTGACACACGGGCAATGGCTGCGTTCGGCTGATTGCGGCTATTAACCCTTGAAATGCCACTGTCAGTGGCAAATAAATCTCCTGAGCGATGTTCAGGGGTCCCGCACGGCCTCCTGCAGTGAGATTGGGGGAGCTGTGCAGGTGCCATGGCTGCCGGGGCCTTTTGGAAGGCCCCAGGGCTGCCTTAGCATTCTGCCTATCAAGCCGTCCCCGTGGGGTGGCTTGATAGACTGCCTGTCAGATGGCAGTTGACGTAATGCTATAGGGGGGGGGGGCTTTTAAGTAAAGTAAAAAAATCAATAGTTTTATTAATTAAAAAAAAGTTGAGTGTAAATCACCCCCTTTTTGCCATATCTATTATAAAATCTAAAGCCTAAAATAAAAATACATATTTGGTATCACCGCATCCATATAAGTCCGATCTATCAAAGTAGCACATTATTTTTCCCACATGGTGAACGTCGTCCGAAAAAAAAAATTAGAACGCCAGAAATGCACTTTTTCAGTCACCCTGTCTCCCAGAAAAAACAGTAAAAAGCGATCAAAAAGTCGTATATTTTGAATTGGTACTATTAGAAACTATAGGACATCCCGCACAAAATAAGCCCTCACTAAACTACGTCAACGGAAAAATAAAGTTGTTGTGCGCACAAGAGGACGGCAGAAAATAATTGGAAAAAATAGTATAGTAAAAAAAAAAACTATTCAAGTTTGGTATAAAGTTATCATGTCGCTTTTGTAGCAGTTTGTGCGGCGAAGAAAAAAAGCCACACTAAAAGATGGCGGAATGTCTTTTTTTTTTTTTAAATTTTTTTAATTTTACTCCACGTATAACTTTTAAAGTTTTTCAGTATATTATATGGTACATTAACTCCTTAAGGACACGGCCTATTTTGGGCTTAAGGGCGCAACGATTTTTGGCAGATTTTTTTCATTTTTTAAAAGTCATACCTTCACCATTTTTCCGTTGATGCGGTCGTATAAGGGCTTGTTTTTTGCGTGGCGAACTGTAGTTTTTATCGGTGCCACTTTTGGGTACATTGACTATATTGTAAAACTTTTTTTTATGATAACAGGGAGAGAACGCATCAATTCTGCCATAGATTTTTTTTTTTTTACAGCGTTAATCATGCAGCATAAATGACACTTAATTATGTCGGTATGCACAACGGTGCCCAAACCGAAAAAAGCAGCTGGTGGCTTTCAGAACAGAAAATTTGCTTGAAAGTGATTTAGGCCCCATTGCCCACTTAAAGCTCTTGAGCGACTGGAGAACTCCCATAAATGACCCCATTTTGAAAACTAGACCCCTTAATGAATTTGTCTAGGTGTGTACTGTGTATCTTGACCCAACAATTTATGAATGAATCTAAGCAAAGCAGTAAAAAAAATTTAATATTTTCATTTTTTTGGCAATTGCGTCATTTTAAAAAGCTTTTGTACAGCACACAAAGGAATGAAGAGTTTCACCCCAAAATGGTTAGCCCTGTTTGGGGCTACAATAGGTACGTTCTTGAAGACAGCACAATTTACTTACAGGACACATGGCTCTCCCTATAATGTACGGAACACCCATTGGATTTCAGGGCGCAAATTAATAAATTCTAGGCCCCATTTCACACTTTTGTGGAAAAAAAAATTGACTTTGACTCCCTAAAAATTCCCCAATCTCCTTCTGTTTGATTTTCCCTGAATCTTAGATAAAAGTAATAATGTAAACTGTGTGGTATGTTCGAAGACCTAAGTAATTATGGGGGCCTGGTTGGCATTGGCACATGGGGTAATAAAATTGACTATCCCTCCTCCCATGCTACTTTACGGGGTATTTCTTGACCTCCGTTCCAGGGATGAGGTGTAAAGTGTCGCTCTGTGAGTCTTCGTAAGCTTGGTGCGGTGATCTCACACAGAAGGTGCTCAACAAGCTGCTCCTGGAACTGCAGAAAGTGAGCGTTCCCGGGGCTTCTTGTAAATTACGGATTACAGGTTGCAGTCTGAATAATGCTGGACTCACGTCCAGATGTGAAATCTGCTTGTGGAGGCCCGCAGAGGATCCTCGCTGTGAGCCCGGCCGTGGCGCTGCGTATGGCTGTGTAATGTACTGCGCATAACTGCCTACTCTCACAGGTGTATACCTTTGTTTCCAGAGCGTCATCCCGACGGCCCCATTACATATGGAGGTTGCCCTCTGACCCAGGTAGGGACAGGAAGAGTTTAAAAGCACCTCCCTTTCCACCCATGCTTCAGTGTCTTCCTGTCCCTACGGTGGGACAGAGGAGCAGCTCCAGAGCTGCAGGAGATAGGAAGCTGCGGAGGCAAGAAGACTTACCGCAAAGAAATACTTACCGCACGCTGTGCGGCCCCCCTGGAGGGGTAGAGGTCGGGGCCGCACACTCAAGAGTCCCTGCATCCCCGACCTGCGCTGCCGACGGAGCCGTCAGTCGCCCAGTAGCGCTGGTCTCCCTCGCGCGGATCGCATGTTCGGGCCGCCGCTGCTGTGATGGGATAGTTCCTCCTGGCAGGGGAACGGCAGCGGCGGCCTCCCTGGACCTCGGGCGCATAGCGGTGACGTCATCCGGCGTGGTGACGTCACGCGCACAACGTAGGGGGCGTGGCTACCGGCAAAAACCCGGAAATGGCGCCAAATTTGAAAATCCTCCCCATAAAAGCAGGCTAAACTCCATGGAGGTTCCTGCTGACTGCCAGACAAGTGTATGTGAGTATGTCTACCCGCGACAGCTCAGCACGTGAGGGAGAGATTGACACCCTACCAACTGTAAGTAGGCTATACGCCAAAACATGCGCAAATGGTCACTTGTACAGCGGATGCATATATGTTCCCTTTCTTGTCTCCCCTCTCCCCCACTTTCATGGGTAGATGGATAAGGAGGGTCCAAAGAAAATGGACCCGAGGAAAAAATCGAAAAAATGCGTCCTCTGCAACAAAAGGCTCGAGGAGAGCTATAAAAAACCCCTATGCGAGGAGTGAGTGTATTACCGCAAGTAATGCTCCTGAATCCAACGCTTGCACTGCTATAACAGTGAATTGCTCTGCCTTCACAGATGCACGGGGAAAATTCTCGCAGAGGAGAAAGCAGCATTCAAATCCGATATCCGCTGCATGATAAGGGAAGAGCTGCAGGCTTCCATGGCGTCCCTTCCCCAGGCCCAGCCAGGTCCGTCACGGGTCCCTAAAAGACCTAGACAGACCGAGTCGGCGAGTTCGATCTCCGGTGAATCGCTGGAGCTCCTGTCCGAAGGGGAATTAGAGGACCCACCAGTTCCCATAGAAGACGAGAAGAAATATTACTTCTCATCAAGCGACATTGCGCACCTCATCAAGGCGGTGAGGGAAACAATGCAAATTGAGGAAGATAACCCGCCGAGAACAATCCAGGATGAGATGTTTGGCGGCCTCCGATCTAGAAGAAAGATCATGTTCCCAGTCAACCAGACGCTGCAGCAAGTGATCATAGATGAATGGCAGGAACCGGAAAAAAGGATCACTGTTCCAAAAGAGATCCGAAACCGGCTCGCATTCGCTACCGAGGACGTCCGCCTGTACAGGGAAACCCCCAAGGTGGACATCCAGATCGCAAAAGTGGCCAAGAAGACCCTCTTGCCCTTCGAGGACACCTCCCAGCTATCCGATCCGATGGATAAAAAAATCGACGGATTAATGAAGAAAGCCTGGGAGGCAACATCCCTCACCATCGAGGCTAACATAGCCTCAACCTCAGTGGCTAGATCCATGGCGCTCTGGCTAAACAGGCTAGAAGCCTCCATAAAGGATCGGGCCCCCAGAGAGGAGTTGGCCAGCTGTCTCCCCCTCTTAAAAATGGCTACCGCCTTCCTGGCTGACGCATCAGCGGAGACGGTAAGATACGGGGCAAAAACCGGAGTCCTCAGCAACTCAGCGAGAAGGGCACTATGGCTGAAGACTTGGGCCGCAGACATTACATCCAAAAATAAGCTCTGCGCCATCCCCTTCCAAGGGGAATATATGTTTGGGCCCGTCCTGGACAAAATCCTGGAAAAAGTCGGCGACAAGAGTAAAACCCTGCCTGACAGACAACCTTTCAGGAAACCATCCTTCCCGAAGAGGATGCGCCAGCCTCCTCCCGAAGTTAAAGGGAAAGGGAAGACTGGAAGATGGTCGTACCCCAAGGGAGGTCGGGGTAAGGAAGTCCAACCCTCCCCTGAACAAACAGGGGGTAGATTAGCGGGCTATCTAAGCCAGTGGCAAGGGGTAACGTCTAACCCCTGGGTACTCCGAATAATCGAAGCAGGGTACCAAATTGAATTCCACTCGCTACCCCCTAGGAGATTCCTTATAACCTCCCCGGGGTCCCTACAGGAACAAGGGAACCTCATAAAAGGCGTTCAGGAACTTAAGGACCTAGGGGTCATTACACAAGTCCCCGATTATGAAAGGGGTGAGGGATTCTATTCCCCCCTATTTCTAATAAAAAAACCGAATGGTTCCATTAGGACTATATTTAATCTTAAAGCCCTAAATCAATTTATCTCGTACAAAAAATTCAAGATGGAAACAGTAAGATCCATCGTCCCACTAATAGATCGAGATAGTGTAATGTGCACCATAGATCTTAAAGATGCATATTACCATGTCCCAATAACGGCAGCCCATCACAAGTACCTGAGGTTTGCTCTGCGGGAGGGAGACAAGATCCAACATTACCAATTCACGGCCCTTCCATTCGGAATCTCCACCGCCCCTCGGGTATTCACGAAAATCGTTATAGAGATGGTAGCCTACTTCAGGCGGAATCAGATCCGCATATTTCCGTATCTGGATGACTTTTTGTTGGTGTCAAGGACGGAGAAGACCATGCGTATAGACCTATCCATGGTCTTATCCACCCTAAACAGTTTAGGGTGGATAGTTAACAAGCAGAAGTCCGACTTGAACCCTGGTACACAAAAGGTGTACCTGGGAGTATTACTAGACTCCCACATCCAGGAATCCCGGCTTCCATCATCTAGGAAGGAAGACCTCACCCAAAGAGTAAAATCCTTCTGTCAGGCTACGGCGGTTTCCATTAGAGAAACAATGAAGGTGCTGGGCATCCTGACGGCTTGCATTCAGATAGTCCCATGGGCACAGGCCCATACCCGGCAATTACAAGGATTTATCCTTGCCAACTGGGACAAACGGCAGACATCCCTGGATAAGAAGGTGAGCCTGTCCGTCCGAGTCAAAGAGTCCCTACGCTGGTGGACCTCACAGAGGAACCTAAGCAAAGGTACCTCTTGGTCACAAGAATCTACCGTACCCATCACAACAGATGCCAGCAAAACGGGATGGGGAGCCCAAGTAGCCGACCAAAATCTACAGGGGATTTGGGACCCCCAAGTAGCTAAACGCTCATCCAATTTCAGAGAACTAAGGGCAATCTGGGAAGCCCTTCAGGCGGCAGAACCCCTTATAAAAGGAAGGCATGTCAAAATCCTAACCGATAATATGACAGCTCTGTCATTTGTTCGTCACCAGGGGGGAACGCGACACCCGCACCTGCAACGACTGGCAACAGAGATACTCCGCTGGGCGGAATCCAACGTGCTGTCCCTCTCAGCGATCCACTTAAAAGGGTCCACAAACGTCGCTGCCGACTTCCTGAGCAGACAGAGCATCCATCCAGGAGAATGGGGACTGAATCAGCGAGTCTTCGACCAACTAATCTGCCAGTGGGGAGAACCGCAGATAGACCTGTTCGCCACGAAGAGAAATTCAAAGTGCCAGGACTTTTACTCGCTGAACCCCAGAGACAATCCACGCGGGGTAGACGCCCTGTCCCAAAGCTGGGACATGGACCTAGCCTACGCCTTTCCTCCCTTCCCACTGATCCCCCGCACCCTCAGGAAAATCCAAACCAGCCGGGCGTCAGTCATACTAGTTGCCCCTATGTGGGACAAAAGGCCCTGGTATCCCCTGCTAAAAGCCTTGGCGATCCAGGGTCCATTCCTACTACCAGCCGTAGAAGATCTTCTCCTCCAGGGCCCACTAACATACCCAGGGGTCGAGAAATTGAAGCTAGCAGCATGGATGCTGAAAGCATGATACTGCGTGGGAAGGGACTCTCCCATAATGTAATTACTACCCTAACAAAAAGCCGTAAACCTATCACGATAGCCATCTACGATAGGATATGGAAAAAATTCACAGAGTTCTGTAAAATAGAGCCAGGGAAAATCCCAGGAATTGACATTCCCGTAATCCTGGAATTTTTGCAGGCAGGCCTAGAAAAAGGCCTTAGTCCTAGAACCCTTAAAGTCCATACAGCAGCACTAGGGTCCTATCTAGATTTTCCCTTGGCAGAACACCGCTGGGTGCGTAGGTTTCTCAAAGGGGCAGAACGGCTTCGACCCTTTGTTAGAGAAACCTTTCCTACCTGGGACCTAAATATAGTCTTAACTAGCTTTTGCCAATCCCCCTTCGAACCCCTCTCACAACTCTCCTTGAGGCTGCTCACACTAAAAGTTACCCTTTTAGTTGCCATAACATCGGCTCGGAGAATAGGGGAATTGCAAGCATTACAATGTATTGAACCATACATGGTAATACAAGACGACAGGATTACCTTCAAACTAGACCCAGCCTTCCTTCCGAAGGTAGTGTCAAAATTTCATAGGGAGCAGACGATCACTCTGCCCTCCTTCTGTCAAAATCCCCGTAACGAGAAAGAGAGAATTTCATAACCTAGACGTTAGGAGAGCTGTTCTAGCGTACCTAGAGGCCACCCGCTCTTTCCGTAAAAATAATAACCTCTTCATTCAATTTCAGGGGCCGGCAAAAGGAAAGACGGCAACTAAGAGCACCATCGCGAGGTGGATCAAGACCGCCATCCAAGAGGCATATAAAGCCAGGGGTCTCGACCCTCCGGGAAAAATTAGAGCTCACTCCACTCGCTCTCTTTCCTCCTCTTGGGCAGAAAAAGGCCAGGCGTCTGCCGAGCAGATCTGCAAGGCGGCGACCTGGTCGAGTATACATACATTTACCCGACATTACAGGGTTAACGTCCAGTCGGACAAAGACCTGAGTTACGGACGTAAAGTCCTTCAGGCAGTAGTCCCACCCTAGGGCCACGTATAATTTGGTATACTCCATATGTAATGGGGCCGTCGGGATGACGCTCTGGAAGGACACGGATTACTTACCGGTAGTCCCTTTTCCAGGAGTCATCACGACGGCCCATAGTTCCCTCCCCTTTAAGAATAATTTATGTTCTTCAAATGTAAATATGACCGAATAAAGGTAAAATTTGGTTTAGTAAACATTGTCCACCGTAATGATTTATAAGTCACTGAAGCATGGGTGGAAAGGGAGGTGCTTTTAAACTCTTCCTGTCCCTACCTGGGTCAGAGGGCAACCTCCATATGTAATGGGGCCGTCGTGATGACTCCTGGAAAAGGGACTACCGGTAAGTAATCCGTGTCCTTTCCTACACCAGTGCTTGGCGATGACTCTGGTACCCGCAGCCCGTACACAGTGTAGTTGCTTATGGGCTGCGGGTGTATCTGTGACCATGGAGCACTATGGACTGTCGTGGATATCCATGGTAAAATAGAACATGCTGCCTTCTGTTTTCTGCCAGTGGATTACGTAATTCAAACCTGCTAATGTGAATGGAATTGTGTAATCCAGGTCCCCATGACCTCATGACACCCCATGACTGCTCCATGTTGCCGACTTTCAGACAGCATGGACCTGTCACATCCATAGCTCACATGGCTTTAAAACACAGGGGATGCATGTTTTTATGTCACGGAGAACTAAAGCCCGCTTAGTGATGGTCCCAATTGCCTTTTTACATGAAATTGTGAAAACCTTTATCGCTATGCTGGGGAAAGCACTGCGTTACGTTGAACGGTATACGAAAGAAACCATTGCTATTGTTAAACTCTTTTTCTTGGTCTTCTAAACACGTCGCTGTCCTTCCCTAGAATATCGTTTACTGGCTGCGGTTTTTTCAATGTTTTTATCTGTAACGAAGCGGTCAGATCATTTAATTTATCTGGCATTTTATTACTCTCGGATATTGTGATTTATCACAATAGTTTGCTTCACACAACAGCACCAAATACTACGAAGACCAAATAGTTGGTGGACCATGTTCCTTCATAGCTCTTTTAAATGACTTTAAATTGTTTAGACCTTGAAAGTAATCCTTCAGCTCGCAGGCAGTGAGTTCAATTTTAAGAGTGCATGCCTCACTGACTCTATTACTTTTAAGCTGTTGCTTGGCCACATTGTGCATCATTTGCTAAGATAAGTTATAACTACGACTTCCCTAGAGTTCATTCCAACAGCTGAGCCCTGAAAACTTGTCACTCTGCTGTAAAGAAACTTTGCTGAATACTTAGGAATTATTGAGGAACTGCCTGGTCGATAAGAATCTCTACTTTTCGGTTTTATTTTCCAGCAGTACATCTTTGTTTTAAACTTAATGGTGGTGAAATAAACTGCATCCAGCCACCATCACAAAGAAGGTAAATATTTGTTCTTGGGCCAGCTCCCACCCAGTGTCGATATGGGGTATTCCGCACGCATAATATGCTGTACCAATCTGCCTAGGTGGCCATGTTGCCGCTCACACAAATTACACAAAAATATGGCAGTTGAAATATTGCAGAATTTTCTATCTTGGGGTGTTTTACATGCGCATATACAGCAAGAAAGTCCATAATGATAAATGGCGTGCAGGAAGTATACGGAGTTACGTACTTGCTGCGTGTGCTCGCGGTCAGCTCGCCATGATCTGCGGCCGTCTGAGATCAGCCTTAAACATTAAATATTTTTAAAGGTTTTAAAATTTTAGAATAGAAATACACACCCATAGGTTGGTTTCACACCTGCATCTCGGGTTCCAGTTTCCTGCTCTATTCGGGGATGAATTAATCAGTCTTATGACTGAACTGAAAAGCACCGAACGGACCCCATTGACTATAATGGGATCTGTTCAGTTTCGGCTTAGCTGCTCGGCTTCTTGCCGGAAGAAAAAGTGCTGTATCCTGGATCTGCAACGGAAGCTCCAACTGATGTTCCAATGCAGATGTGAAACCACCCATACTCCTACAGATTGATCTAAATCTGACTGTTTCCAGAAGTTTTCTCTCCCAATCACCGTGATTGAACGTCTGCTCATGCTTTTAGCCACTAATTCGGTTCTGCAGAAAATAGGATGGTTGGGTTCAAGGTAGCGACTTAACCCTGACATTCTATCCAACATGTATGCAACTGGACAGTCTATTTAGTAATCCTTACATATTATTGGCACCTTAATGTTTAAAATGCATACAGTATTTAGTTGGTTTGTTTAACCTAGATGGAATAGCCATAACTTTCCAAAAACTTCTCTTCATGCCTATTGGGTAATAATCCAAATATGACCACTTCCCTTTACATTTGTTGTATTCCCCAGTTTTCTCCCAAAATTGTTTCTATATTCTACCTAGTTGAAACTAGTCTGACTTGTTAAACTAACTTTATATGTAGTTTACCAACTAGAACCACGTGACAAGAATGACTGGATGAGTAAGCCATACAGATGTCTTTATTGGGCACAGTTTGGGCATTTCTCAACTAATCTCACATTGGACATTGATATGTGACAGAACAGTCAGTGTGTCAGTATAATTCTGAAGACAGAATCGTGCAGCTATTAAGGTAGATATATACAATATCTTCCAGAACATCCCTTAAAAGTGGCAATTTGCAAGAAATAGTGCAAAATAGTGATGATTGGGGATGGGACATAAGTGTTTACTGAAATAAAAGGAAAATAAGAATGGCTTAAAGGGGTTGTCCCGCGGCAGCAAGTGGGGTTATACACTTCTGTATGGCCATATTAATGCACTTTGTAATATACATCGTGCATTAAATATGAGCCATACAGAAGTTATTCACTTACCTGCTCCGTTGCTAGCGTCCCCGTCTCCATGGATCCGTCTAATTCTAATGTCTTCTGGCGTTTTTAGACGCGCTTCCGCAGAAGGGTCTTCTGGCTTCTGTTCGGTCCAGCACGAGCGGCGTTCTGGCTCCGTCCCCTTCTACGCGTCATCGCGTAGCTCTGCCCCATCACGTGTGCCGATTCCAGCCAATCAGGAGGCTGGAATCGGCAGTGGAACGCACAGAGCCCATGGTGCACCATGGGAGAAGACCCGCGGTGCACCATGGGAGAAGACCCGCGGTGCACCATGGGAGAAGACCCGCGGTGCACCATGGGAGAAGACCCGCGGTGCACCATGGGAGAAGACCCGCGGTGCACCATGGGAGAAGACCCGCGGTGCACCATGGGAGAAGACCCGCGGTGCACCATGGGAGAAGACCCGCGGTGCACCATGGGAGAAGACCCGCGGTGCACCATGGGAGAAGACCCGCGGTGCACCATGGGAGAAGACCCGCGGTGCACCATGGGAGAAGACCCGCGGTGCACCATGGGAGAAGACCCGCGGTGCACCATGGGAGAAGACCCGCGGTGCACCATGGGAGAAGACCCGCGGTGCACCATGGGAGAAGACCCGCGGTGCACCATGGGAGAAGACCCGCGGTGCACCATGGGAGAAGACCCGCGGTGCACCATGGGAGAAGACCCGCGGTGCACCATGGGAGAAGACCCGCGGTGCACCATGGGAGAAGACCCGCGGTGCACCATGGGAGAAGACCCGCGGTGCACCATGGGAGAAGACCCGCGGTGCACCATGGGAGAAGACCCGCGGTGCACCATGGGAGAAGACCCGCGGTGCACCATGGGAGAAGACCCGCGGTGCACCATGGGAGAAGACCCGCGGTGCACCATGGGAGAAGACCCGCGGTGCACCATGGGAGAAGACCCGCGGTGCACCATGGGAGAAGACCCGCGGTGCACCATGGGAGAAGACCCGCGGTGCACCATGGGAGAAGACCCGCGGTGCACCATGGGAGAAAACAGCAGTGCATCCCTGGGAAAGGACCGGCGGCCATCTTAGGCAGAAGATTTTTTAAATTTCATATTTCGTCGGATCGGTGAGTAGCAAGCGGCTTAAACGCTTTAAATTGCTATTTTATGCCAGGGGGGTGACAGGGGGAATGGGGTAATGTAAAATTTGGATGTTTGCTGCGAGACAACCCCTTTTAATCTTTCAACTGACTCTTGGAATCTGGAAAAAAACTTTAAAGGGGTTATCCAGGCAGCAGCTGCCAGGATACACCAGGGTTGGAGCAGAAGCACTCCTCCACCCCCGTGTAGCACCTGGTGCTTGTCGTTGCAAGCTCAGCTCTCATTTAAGTCAATGGGACCTCAGCCTGTAATTACAAGCACAGCACCCATTGTTTTCATTGAGAGCAGCGCTTGCAATTACTAGCACTACACAGGGGTCAGAACTGCTGCCTTGATACCCTCCAAGTGTTGGACTCCTTGAAAGATCAAACCCTTGCACATTCTAGGCATGCAGTTGACCAGCTTAGTTTTTCTGTCGGGATCGTCCAGATATAGTGATGAATGACAATGTGCAGCCTGTAAATGTTCACTCTTGGCAAAATATCCTGGTAATTTACATTTTGTTACACCATGTAATAAATGATGCCAGGTATAGCATGCTCAGCTAAACATGCCAATGTAAAACAATTGGTCTGCTCTTGAGAAATCCCAAGTGTTTTTTTTGTTAATTGGGCCATGTTTATCTATGGACATATGACAAAGGTGCGTAGCTGGGAACTAAAACTAGTCACATGAGCTTCATTGGACTGTGTAGAAAAATATTCTCTGGAAGCATTGCATCTACCAGAGATTCATACTTCAGTGGAGCACACCACAAGTAGTTTCTGTCGGATTCAGATGGAACCTTGGCGTGCCTATTGTATAAAATTGAAAGCATTTGAAGAAAAATCTCTTGCACCTCTATGGAAGCCGTATTACAACATTGTGGTAAACAGAGCTGTACTGCGATCAAATGCATGAGCACCAAGGCTGGGTTTATAGAAGCATGTTATGTTTTTAAGCAATATTTTTGTTTCTTTTAAAGATAATTATGAGAGAAGAGTTAAGACCATATTCATCTCTATAGGACTCGCTAATATAGTGAGTAGGAATATAGGAAAAGAATATCCAAGATCCTCTAGGAGCAGCTATCTGAATAAGAAGGATGCAATGATAAGTTAGAGTAAGCTGGAATACGAATATATTATGGACTTAGCATGGTGGGGTTGTACTAGGTCAAGGGCTAATGCTCTCCCCTGCAGAGAATGGGAATATACATAAATCTATCACTTTTTGTTACAATGGTTTTACAATTTGCTCCCCTTTTAATGACTCCATGTGGTCATCTTATTGCTGTAACTTCTTGTTAGCGGCGAGTGTATAGATTTGTATTACTGGCCTAATTGCCCTCCAGTGGTTTTACGTTGGTTCATTGGGATCTCGGGTTTCTTGTTTAGTGTGTCTCTTTATGCTGCATGTGAGCCGTCCGTAGTATTGATAATGGTAATGCTATTAGCGGGGTAGATCAGACTTTACAATGCTGAATTTGTCCGTGCATCTAACAATGTATTGCAAAGGATTCATTTTGGCTATAAAAAGGGAGAATTGCATCAGTACTGGCAGCGCCCACGCCACTGGGAATGCTGGGTGGTTGCAGCTCAGTGCTTCTACGTTGGCCAGCCTTTGTGGATGGGTTTTCATGCACATCCATGACATTTTCGCTCTTTATTCTCATTAATCAAAATGTTCCACCAGCCAAGCTGCTCTACATTTACCCAACCTCTGCTGTACAGCATTACAGGGTTGGCACAATGGTTAGTTTGCTTGTATTCTGTCTGATTAATAAACACATTATTTCTGAAGTATAAGTATAGTAAGTTGTAGTACTTACCAACAGCCTAAATGGTAACGAGGTTGGTGAGCGCTAAAATAAATCTCTGTAAATGAATATAAAATGATGCCGGCCTAAACCTTTAGCAGCACTGTGCTTTATCATGTTTACAAGTTCTAGTTATTGATTATAGGCAACCTTTATGCACCACCAGGGGGACGTGATTTTGTATTGTTTTATGTAAGATTTTATTTGTGGCGTTGGTCTTTTTCCGACTTCTGTAGATACTTGGCTCTAGAAGCAATATCTTGACAGTTACATACAAAGTTAGTGAAGGGATGAGAAGTCGCTTCTCTCAGGTCTAAAATTGCTTTAACTAAACCCATTATAAAATAATTTTTGCACCCATTTACAATGAAATGTCCATTAATTCAATTTATGCATATCCATTTTTACAACAATTTAATGGTAATATATGCTGTCAAAACCTATTACCCTCCAACGTTCTTGTAGGCCAGTTTTGTAGATGAATAGCCTTCCTTTTTCCTTGCCACCTTAAGGCCCTTTTTACACGGGCTGACAAATCGTCCAGATTCCTGAGATCAGTGAGTATCTGAACAATTATAAAGTCTAAATATGGGTATGACTAAGCAACGAAAGACAAATTCTGCTGTCAGTTTCTGCACATATAAAAAGTGAACGGCTAATTGGCCGTCAGTTGGGCTCTCCGGTCCAATTTGCATCCATTCACGAACGATGATCGCTTCTGTGGAAAAACATTGGAGCGATCATTGCTGGGAAAGCCTGTGCCCAAATTGTCCCATGTAAAAACCTTCAAAATTTTTAAAGGAGTAACTAATGGTATGGTTAGACTATTAAAAGTTGACCTAATGCCGCCTTGTGATGTAGGTTTTGTTTATCTATGGACCAAAGTAAGAGGGGGTTTTGGCACATACCAATGTGACGGGGAAAAAAACCAATACATTTATTGAAAGCATGTTAAAAATTAAACTCTGCATTCCAAGCATGGCTTACATGGCATAAAAGCCATTTAGTTCTTAATCACAAGATATGCAGTTTGTTACTCCATGTTTGAATCCCTCAATCCCACTTTTCTTTTTCCTTAACCTGTTAAGGACCAGGCGCTGTAAATATATGGTGCTTGATCCTGGGCTTTAATCCCAGCCATATGTAAAATTACGGCTGGGATTTAAGCATCCTGCTTCTGTAATAAATCAGCAGCAGGACAGGTTGTCAGCTGTTAGTCACAGCTGATAACACGGAGGAGGGAGAAGTGGGTTTTAACCTTTTCTGCCGCCTCCTTTCTTCACTACATATCGCTCAATGAGCGATATGTACTAAAAGTGGAAGGGTTTATTCTACCACGCTAGCCCGAGTGTCACGTGACTGGGATTCCCTGCTATAGCAGAGCTGCAGGGTCTTAGACCCTTTATCAGCTCTGCCAATTAAGTAATGTCACCATAGGGGATGTTTTTCCCTGTAACTGGGGCTCCTAAGGATGCCCCAGCTACAGTGGGACAGTGTCGAATTAAAAAAACAAACCATGTGAATGTCCCCCAGAGGTCTTGTATGTTGTCATGGGAAACATAGTAAAAAACATAATTACATACATAAGTTAAAAAAAACTATATATATTAGAAAGAAGGAAAAGAAGAAAACGCAACCAAACCCGTAGCTCTATGCGCCCTGTAATCAAAAACCATAGATATTATATATCAAAACTTCAGAAACGAAAAGAGGAACCCGTTCTTGTACTTAATTTAGATATATAAATTAAAAGAAACTAGAAATGCTCAACTTTTTTTTTTTTAAGTTTTTTTTTACCCACAATTAAAACTAAACAAATTCAGTGAAAAAGATATTAAAAATAGCCCTATATGTCACGGGGAAAAAACGGCAGCAAAATAATTTTGGTATCTTAAAAAAAAAAAAAAAAAGTAGTGTAGTAAAACTACCACATGGGTAAAATCCCCAAAAAGTGTCTGGTTCTTTAAAGGGGTTCTGAGATGAAGAGAAATTTTTACTCACCTTGCCTGGCCAGGAACGATCGCCAGGCATGTCCCCTCCGTGCTTGCTTTGGGCGGCCAGTCTGTCCTGGCTGAAGTCTGAGTTCTGCGCATGCGCAGTTGAGACGTGGCCCGTCCTGACTTCTGTCAGAGGGCACCTCTCCACTGCGCATGCGCGCAGTCCTGCTCGTCAGAGGAAGAAGACTGTCTGCGAGGTAATGACCCCCCCCCCCCCCTGATAACAACAGAACACAAGGTGAGTATTAGGTAAGTATTATGTTTTTATGCTTTAACAGCCGTTAATCGTGGCTTCCCTGTGTCCATTAGGCAGACCAGGGAACAATGGCTGTTAAAGGGGTTCTGATATGAATAATGTTTTTATGCTTTTAAGGGATTAAGGCCTACTTATCTATCTTGATTTTTGGTGGTCCTAATGCTTATAATTACGTCCTCGGTTATGGAATTTTTAGATTAGGGGCTAGATGATTGCTGCTTTCTTCAAATACTAGCTTGTCTTGGTAGCACATGAGCCACCAGGAGAAGCAGTTTCCATGTGTGCCGCTCCTGGATAGCTTGCGCTTTGGAATGATACTCGAGCTATGGCCTAGGCTAGTAGCACCATAGAGGATAGAAACTGTACCCTTAATTTACATAGAACTTTTATTATCAGACATTTTAAAATACATGATCACCAAAACAATTTGGTTCATACTTGGCTGAACATGTAGTGTTTAAAAAAGTCTTTAGATTGATAAAGCATTAATGACGTGACCTCACCAAACAAACTGTTACACATTTACTGTGATTCTTTAAATACATATACGAATTGGGATACTTTGCACAATATAGTAAACTAGCTGATATACCCGGCTTTGCCCGAGTTAATTTGGTACTGGTGTTTATCTGGTGTTCACACAGAAAATCTTATGAAGTCGTGGTTACTTTAGAGATACCGGAAAAACATATGTTCACCACTTTGCATAGTTCTCTGCGTTACCCAGGAAACCCCACGTGGAGGTAATCATGCGACATTTCCTTTATATAAAATGACATCAGGAAGTGAGAGAATTAGATTCCATACATAAAATTTGGACACTAATTCTTTTGCACTTAGAATTGAATAATTGAGTTGGGACCCATTAACATTTTCTACTTATGACATAATCAATGCTCGTGCCAAATTTCAAGTTTCTATGACATCGGGAGGTGAGAGAATTAGATTTCGTACGTAAAATGTGGACGCTAATTCTTTTGCGCTTAGAATTGAATAATCGAGTTGGGACCCATTAGCTTTTCCTATTTATGACATAATCAATGCTTGTGCCAAATTTCAAGTTTCTATTACATTGGGAAGTGAGAGATTTAGATTATGTAAGTAAAATTTGGACGCTAATTCTTTTGTGCATAGAACTGAATAATCGAGTTAGGACCCATTAGCTTTTCCTATTTATGACATAATCAATGCCCGTTCCAAATGTCATGTTTCTATGACACCAAGAAGTGAGAATTAGATTCCGTACGTAAAATTTGGACGCTAATTCTTTTGCGCTAGAATTGAATAATCGAGTTGGGACCCATTAACTTTTCCTATTTATGACATTCAGTGCTTATGGCAAATTTCATGTTTCTATGACTTTGGGAAGTAACAGATTTAGATTATGTACGTAAAATTTGGACGCTAATTCTTTTGCGCTAGAATTGAATAATCGAGTTGGGACCCATTAGCTTTTCCTATTTATGACCTAATCAATGCTCGTGCCAAATTTCACATTTCTATGACACCGGGAAGTGAAAGAATTAGATTCCGTACTTAGCTTTCCCTATTTATGACATAATGCCCGTGCCAAAGTTTAAGTTTCTATGACATTGGGAAGTGAGATATTTCGATTATGTACGTAAAACTTTGACGCCAATTCTTTTGCGCTAGATTTGAATAATCGAGTTGGGACCCAATTACTTTTCCTATTTTATAGATCTATGCTTGTGCCAAATTTCATGTTTCTGCGATATCGGGAAGTTGGAGAACTTTTGGCCGGTCGGTTAAAAAGCAGTTAAAGCTAAATCGAGGACTGAGTGATAAACCTAAATACAGTAGAAGAAAACCTTGTCCAGGGTACTTGAAATCTTGTATATTCTGTATCTATAATAAACTTGGAGAAACTGCAGGTCTTTTCCTCCTGATCCTTTTCATCTGCCAAGTGAATGAGGTGAAACTTGGCCAGTAGCCACAGTTAATAATGGTCAGTCATTGCTACAAACTAGGTTATGATTTTCGGTCTGGATTTCAGACTATAGCTCGGCTCCAGTATAATTGCAAAATGGTTGACAATGCAACTAAGTTTTCAAACGGCAACAAGATTTCTCAGTCTTGATGCCATTTGCAACTAGCCCTGCTGCCATGCTGTAATTTTTAAAAGGTTTTTTGTTTCGCATCCAGGAGATGGGCCAAGCACATTGCACATCTCCCAGATAACCCGCTCCCAATGACACAGCAGAAGTATACACCACATACTCCTGAAGGCAAACGCGTCTCCATTATAGCAGTTATACCCTTGCACACGGGGGAGAAAGCACTATAGCGGTTGTATTCTTGTGCACAGGGGAACTGCATTATAATCTAGCCTAGCTTTTGTAACTGCTACCGCAAGAAACCAAAAAGAAGCAGGAGTGTGAAGCACTGTAGAGTGTATGTCTTATTAGGACATAATGCAGGCATTTAAACTTGGTGACTCCTAAAATTATCAGTTAAACAGCCAACGGATCCTTTTTTTCCCCCTACTCTGGAGTGCTAAATAGTTTATTATATTGTGTTTAACTGTAAAGAAATCTGTTGGGAATTGGATTTCGTTGTGATTTTCTTGCTCATGTAGCCGTACTGAGAAATTCCAGGTACAGATAGTGGTGCATTTCTGTAGCTGATCGTCCCTGTATGTAGCACTGTAAAGCTAGTGACAGTTCAGCAAGTAGCTGCAGTCCCGTCTTCAGCTTACATCTTCTTTTGTGTTTCAGATCTGAGATTCCGGTTTCATTCCATTTGCTTTGCTACAGTAGGCATCTGCCTTTGATTGTTTAGCATCATTACCCCCCTGTCATTAGCCGACGCACAGTGTCCAGGGACTTATCTGTAGCAGAGGAGCTAAGCAGGACATGGCGACATTTGTTTTGTTTGCTGCTTTTAGCTGTTTTCTTGGTCTTGGTTTGAAAAGTGCTGCATAAACAGAAGTGCCAAGATCCTGATCGCCTATTCTCCTTACTGGTGACAGATAGGAATCACAAGCCGTGGAGGCAGAGCGGCCTCTGGAGAGCGCTACACTATCTCCAGTTCATCAACTCATTCCGATGCTTTTTATATGTTGCTTGTAACATTGGGCTTCAATGATGCATCGTAGATTGTTATGATGAAAGAAAAACAGATTGAAATGGCTTTCCTCACTCTTGTCAGGGTTTGTGCGGCGGTGGATGCGTAAAAAGTCTGTTTAAAGTCATTTTAATTACTTAGCGAGAAAATCCTGTATTAACCACCAAGCCAGGTTCAAGTGCGGTTTTTAGGTCTTATCAGATGCTTATTAGATACAGCTTGTATTACTGTTCTTATGAGAGGATAAATGGGTTTTGACATAAAATGTGTCTATATAGTTTCAGAACCGTACTCTGGCCGGTGAGCGTTTTAAAAAAAAAAATAAAAAAAAATATATATAAATTTTTAAGGTTTTCCAGGGTAAATACTAATGATGACCGATCAGCTGATTGTGCACGCGCTGTCAGTGCTACAATTACACATGGGTCGAAGCGGAAGCAGCGGAGGTCTATGCTCCGACCTTTGGAGTGACCTTGTAACAGTGCAGTTCTCATTGTGAAGGAGGACCAATGTACCTGTCATACAGAGGTCAGATTCTTGTTGCTATCAGACGATGCAATTGCACCGCCATCTTGAGGCATAAAAATCAGTGTGCCCCACTGTTAAAAAAGTAGTTTTGGACTCAGGCAAATCAAATCTCTCACAAAACGCAATATCATGCCAGAGTTCTACAAGAATACGGTGAAAAAGTGAACATTTTTGAGAAGGCTATAGTATTAAGAAGTGTGATAAATTTTTTATTTTTTGAGAAAAATGTCATGACACATAGCTAATGGTTTAAAAATGGTCCAAAACGCATTTAAGAGGATAGAGCGACTCGTGAGAATTACAAAGTCTTAAACCGCTAATGCTGAATGTCAAAAGGCTAATGGTGAGTGTTAAGACGGCTGAGCGTCATGAAGTGAGTTCCGCGCTACGGGAGCCTCAGCTGAGCGCCTCTACTGCCCCGGTTGTGTGGTCTGTGGCCCAACTCATGGATGGGGATAGTAATCTCTCGGGGAATGAGGAGGCTTCGGCGTAGTTATCAATAACCTAAGAGAAGCGGCGGATACAGATTCGCCATGGGTTGTGTATATTCATGCCAACGCCTTCATCTCTGATTAGGAAATGCAGCTGTTGGGGGAATGATGGCTTACCCCTGAGACTACAAAAATAATTTTGTGAAAAAATGATAGTTGATGCACAGGTAACATAGTTTGTAAGGCCGAATGAAGACAATGTCCATCTCGTACAGCCTGTTTTATCCTCCTGTATTGTTGATCCAGAGGATGGCAAAAAACCCCAAGAGGCAGGAGCCAATTAGCCCTTTAGGGGGAAAAAATTCCTTCCCGACTCCCTAATGGCAGTCAGACTAATCCCTGGATCAACCCTAATAGTTCCTACCTGTCTGTAGACCCAGATCAACAATTAACCTAAGATTTATATCCTGTAATATCCTTCCTCTCCAGAAAGACATCCAGTCCCCTTTTAAACTCCTCTAGAGATTTTGCCATCACCACGTCCTCAGGCAGAGAGTTCCACAGTCTCACTGCTCTTACAGTAAAGAACCCTTTTCTGTGTTGGCGATGAAACCTGCTTTCTTCTAGATGTAGCGGAGCCCTCTCGTTACCGTCGCAGTCCTGGGTGTAAACAAATCATGGGAGAGATCTTTGTATTCTCCCCTCATGGATTCATTTGGCCGCCCCTTAGCCGGCTTTTTTTCTAGAGTAAATAATCCCCATTTTGATGCCTCTCTGGGTATTCCAGTCCCGTCATTCCATGTATTAGTTTACTTGCCTTTCTTTGAACCCCCTCCAGCACTGTCCATCATACTAGCTGGAGATTTAAATGTCAAACTAAAATGAGTTTTCATGAAGCTTAAAAGTATAACTTCAATCTAGATTATCCGCCCATCAAATCTCCACGACTCTGGGGGGTACAGATACAGAGCGTTAACCTTCACCCTTAATATTGACGTCGATCACTTAGATTGTGTATGTTACTTCTCATATCGCAGACCCGTTGCACATCCACTTTGTTGGAAGATGTGTAAATTGTTAAATAAATGAAATTTCTAATAAAATATCTAGTCAGTAAAAGTTTGCATTTTATATTTTGACAATAGCCATCATGCTTTTCATCGCCCCTAAAGACTTGCAGCAGTGACCCCTATGTGAATTGGCAATGTCTGTAGTGATGGTTAAAGAAAAAACTTTTCAGTAGCCTAATCCTCAATTATTACCAATGGAGGTTTTGCTTTAAGGCCTCATGTCCACTTGAAAAATACAATCCGCGCAGAATCTGCCGCGGATTTGCTTTAAATTGTATTTTTTTTGCATGCAGATATCCGCACACATTGCTATCAATGTGATAGCAATGTTGCCGATCCGCGCGGAAAGAATGGAGCATGCCGCGTTTTTCTCCCGCGTGGGAAAAACGCAGGTCTTTTAAAATGCCATCTGCGGGTGCACAAATCAAGTTAATGGATTCGCGGATGGCCAATGATTCCCTATGTGCAAAATCCGCTGCGGAATCCGCAATTCCATTTAGCTAGTGGACATGAGGCCTAAAAGCTGTACAGTTGATTCTTAGCTATGTATTGTTTGTTTAAGGAGTCTAATCACCTCAAGACAGCTGAAAGTCTTATTGGATAGGTTTCAAAATTTATAGTGTAAAGCATATGTTCCACAAATCAATCTTCCGTCTGAAACCATTTTTTACCCAAAACACAACCTATTCGCTTTGTATCTATTTAGACTACCCTGTTTCCCCAAAAATAAGCCCTACCCTGATTTTTGGGATTGTCGGAGGCTTAAAATAAGCCCTACCCTTAAAAAAAACCTAGTTGCATTACATTAAAAAAAATACATTACCTAGTAGGTAGAGTCCAGGTCCCTCCTGCTGGTCTCTGGAGCTCTGATGCACTGCTTGCATTCCTCAGCAACCCACAGAACAGTTCCTGGTTATGGGATTCATAAATCTCACCTTCAGGAAATGATGGCTCTGATTGGCCTTACTAAGCAGCACTCGAGAACCAATCAATGCAGTGCTCGATGAACCAATGCGATTGCTTAGATCAGTTCATTGAGTGCTACATTGATTGGCTGAGCAGAGGAGGAAGAACCATTTGCACGTTTGTGGAGGCGTCATTTATGAATTGGCCAATCAATGCTGCGGCTTAGCACATTGGCGCTCCGGAGAGTATCGGGAGGGACCTGGACCGAGGCTGCTAGGCAAGTATGACATCCCCTGAAAATATGACAGGGTCTTATTTTCATGGAAACACAGTAAATGGATGTATTTAATCTCTAGTGGTATAGCTTTCTTTTTTTCCTAGTGATATCCCTAGGTAACATCTTAATGCTTTCAGAGATACTGCAGCTCAATGCTATGATTTTTCACAACTGAAGGATGCAGCAATGCCTAAGGACCCTTTTACATGGGATGATTGTCAGGAGCAGAGACCCCCTACAGTTGTCCCAGTGATCATGCCTGTGTTTTCACAGTGAATGAATAGAGGCGGAGCAGACTAGACATCACTCCAGCTGCCCGCCTCCATTCACTGTCAACAGGCAGTCATTCATAGATGAATGATTACCTGTTTACTCGGGCTGATCGTCATTCAGTTGTTCTGCCTGTCCAAATTGAATAGTAAGTGAACAATTTAGTGTTCAGTGTTCATCCACTGGCAGCATTTACATTGATTATCTTTCAGGTTCTCGCGATCCAGCAAAAATGTGAATGATGATAATTCCATGTAAAACAGCACTAAGTCTTCAACTATGTAGAAAGAAAATTGGCAGCAGCGATCCATGAAGCAGTTTTTATCCAGTTGTCCATTAAGTGAAGCAACTCTTTGCCCAGGCTCTGTGGTTCACATACTAGTTCGAGTTCTCGTTTGAACGAGTGAATGAAGTCTGAGTGTGCTCGGACAGCATGTTTATACAGGCAGATACACAGTTGGCTCATTATACAGAGAATGAACAGTTTCTCATTTTAAGTGACTGAGAACAACTGAACAACCTGCATTTAAATAAAAAAATAAGGTAACGAGCCAACGCCGAGTATTGTCAGGCCTGCATCAAACAAACGAACAGGTGAGCTGTTTTACTGCTCATCGTTGGCTGAATTTACACTGAATGATCAGCTTTCACTTGATTAAACAATTTTTTTAATAATGGTTCAGTGTAAAAGGGCTTTTAGTCTTATTGATTGTACTAGTTGGCGTTAGCACTTCACTTGCAATGTCCCACTAGCTGAAGACTCCTGCTAGTTGTCAGACAACTGTTAAACATATGGATAATGGGATAGAGATGGCTAGGTGTTGTCATGGGCTGTTGTGTCCATGGTAAGTTTGTCAGTTTACTTTCATCTTGTGTCATTGATAGTAAGCATTGCCTTTTGAAGTACAAGCAGAACGGCTTGTGTCATTCAGAACATACAGTACACATTGGCCTGAACTTTATAGAAGCTTTTAAGTGTTAAAGAACACCATAAAAAAAATCATTAGTTCTCAAATGTGATTTTGATTGACTCTGATTTAGAACGGAACACCGCGGAGGAGGAGAACAGGAGACTTAAGATCTGATCTTTCTTTAAGATTTATAGAATTAGAATTGTTAACACATCATACTTTTTTTTTTTTTTTTAACACATGCCAGCTATATAAATCTGTTCATAGCTAGGGAAGGAGGAAGGTGTCAGATACGTTGAGGGAGTCTTTCCAGAACCCCGTTGAGAAATCTGGGTAAGCAATATGGAAACTTTTGTGTAGAAAACGTTCTCTTGAATGGGACATAGGAATTATGTTTATTGGCTTCTTCAGGTAGAAGACAGGATAACTTGTTTTGCCATTTGCCAGACTCTTGGAGCTACTTTCCATCTGAGTGAACCTGCACCATGCTACATCACATCCATCCCCAGTAGCAGAGGCCAGCACGCAGCACCTAGTTGCCCCACCATTAACTTCATTTCTAGTGTGACCGTGTGACCCTTACTCTGACATGCTTCATCAACTTCAACCAATATTTTCCTTAAAGTGGTTGTCATCGTTAAAAAAAAATTATATACTGTACTATACCTCTACAGGCAAATTTCTTCCCATATCTTCTCCAGCCCCCCTTCCCCCTTGTCAGGTCACCACAAGCCGGTTTGTTATGAAGAGTGCATGCCTCACATTCTTCTTCCTGGTCAGTGAAGGTCACGTCCCTGTGACATAGCATTCACTGGCTAGGAAGGAATGCTGATCTTTTTTAGAGACAGTGGGCTTGAGCAGTCTCTGCAATAGCTCGGTACTCCGTGCCAGACTGATTTAGTGACGTAGCGTATATTGCCGGACAGGAAGTAGACTGTCTGTAAACGTATGTAACATCACAGGAAGCAGAGGAATCAGCCAGCTGGAGGTGAGGTACTTGGAATAAATCCTCTAATACCCTGAGTGACTGATCGGCTCACTTTTCACAATGTCTGTGCTTAAAATGCTCTGGAAAACTTTGTTCTAAACAGGTCAATGTTAAATAGAAAGCCAACCACCCAGCGTTGATCTTTGGGAGGTTCAGTGATGACCCAAATGTCAGAATGTTTAGTTTTTGTACGGTTTATAAATTATTCCACGTACCCGTTTTATATATTTTAGCTGCTTAGTCACACTTTATCGGTGCACGCACTCTGTAACATCAGTTTGTATCTACAGTTTGCTTTCAGAATCTAAGCAACTTGACATTGTGAGGAAAGCAAGATCTTACATCCATGGAGGAAATTACAAAGAAGCGGTAAGTGTATAATCAAGAGGTAACGACAGTTACTTATTTGAGTAATGTCTTTTATGTGTCCTTGTGTTTTCTTTGTTGCAAAGATTGGCATTTCAATCAGGGGAGAACTCCTAGCGCAAATCTCTTTAGCACCAAATTACTAGAGCATTCAGAACTAAACGTAGTAATTTGTATCAAACCGGAAAAGTGACATGTGATTTTTCTTCTGTAATTCTGTGAGTCTGCGTTATTTTTATCAATGGACATATGCTGACTATGCAAGAACGTTTTGCCCATTAAAGTAAGTGTTCCCCCATCAACACTTGCAATAATGATGAATTAGCAAAAAAAAAAAAAAAAACCTGTCCAAGGGATATATGGAGGCAATTTGTAGATTAAAAAATATTTCCACAATTATCTAGTGTACAGCATAATCCTCGAGAGATGGCTTATTTTACAGTGGATCCAAGGACGTGAGAATAAGTAGGTTCACATGCAATACTTAAAGGGGTTCTGTCATTTAAAAAAAAAAAGATTCTCTACTTGCCTATTCCTCCCTCGTCGAGCTACTTACCAGATCTTCACCTCCCCTATCTTCTCCTGTCTCCTGCAGTCCAGGGTGGATGATTCTTCTACTTCCTGTGAGGTTACGTACATTTCACAGGCAGTCTTCTTCCTGCCAGCCAATCTGGTCCCCTGTGTGGGTAGAGTCAGGGATCAGATAATCAGGGGCTGATCACTGTATCCTGGAGCTGTGTGTCATATGTGGGAATCAGGATGAATGTCTGGCATGGATAGATGTATGACATGTAGCAGAGCGGTGTCTGTGAGGCGCATGTCATGTAGCAGAGCTGTGCCTGCCTGTGAGGCGCGTGTCATGTGGCAGAGTGCTGTGCCTGCCTGTGAGGCGCGTGTCATGTGGCAGAGCTGTGCCTGCCTGTGAGGCGCGTGTCACGTGGCAGAGTGCTGTGCCTGCCTGTGAGGCGCGGGTCACGTGGCAGAGTGCTGTGCCTGCCTGTGAGGCGCGGGTCACGTGGCAGAGTGCTGTGCCTGCCTGTGAGGCGCGGGTCACGTGGCAGAGTGCTGTGCCTGCCTGTGAGGCGCGGGTCACGTGGCAGAGCGCTGTGCCTGCCTGTGAGGCGCGGGTCACGTGGCAGAGCGCTGTGCCTGCCTGTGAGGCGCGGGTCACGTGGCAGAGCGCTGTGCCTGCCTGTGAGGCGCGGGTCACGCGGCAGAGCGCTGTGCCTGCCCGTTGAGGCGCGGGTCACGCGGCAGAGCGCTGTGCCTGCCCGTTGAGGCGCGGGTCACGCGGCAGAGCGCTGTGCCTGCCCGTTGAGGCGCGGGTCACGCGGCAGAGCGCTGTGCCTGCCCGTTGAGGCGCGGGTCACGCGGCAGAGCGCTGTGCCTGCCCGTTGAGGCGCGGGTCACGCGGCAGAGCGCTGTGCCTGCCCGTTGAGGCGCGGGTCACGCGGCAGAGCGCTGTGCCTGCCTGTCACGCGGCAGAGCGCTGTGCCTGCCTGTCACGCGGCAGAGCGCTGTGCCTGCCTGTCACGTGGCAGAGCGCTGTGCCTGCCTGTCACATGGCAGAGCGCTGTGCCTGCCTGTCACATGGCAGAGCGCTGTGCCTGCCTGTGAGGCGCGGGTCAGGTGGCAGAGCGCTGTGCTTGCCTGTGAGGCGCGGGTCAGGTGGCAGAGCGCTGTGTGTTGTGTGGGTATCATAATGTATGTACCATGTAGCACAGCTATATTGCCCATTGTGCTACCAGAAACAGTGATACTATAATTTCCTTATTACTAGTTTATAGAAATAAAGTACAGGAATGGATTCCTCATTTTTGCTTCGGAAGGTGATATGCATTTTATATAGTCTTGGATTACAGGGAACATATGGTGACTGTTTTGGTTGGTGTCAGTCTTTTTTTTTATAAAGGTGTTCCCCTTAAAGTCATACAAGAACTCTGGGGACACTAACGGAGCTAATCTGGGCCTGCTATGACCCTGCAATTCTGCTGTGGCAGGGGGGTACCAGACGGTCACATGGTTGCCACTTTGTCTATTCACCTAATGGGTTAACCAGTTAAGGTGTTTTTATTTGGCTGGTTTGCATGATAATCGGCCCATCTGAATGTACAAAAGCCCAGCCAACAGACAAGTAGTCATTAATCAGCTGATTATGTGCGCATACACCTGCTCTCCAGTCGCCCCATCTAAATGAATGTGCAGCTGAATAATAGTAGATGTGTAGGAACGAACGATTGCATCAACTTTTCGGCCCCATGATGCCCATCATTTTCCATGTGTGAACAGCCGTGAACAAGCCCGGTCGACATGCTGTGTCAATTAGCACTCACTGCAGAGACCAATTCTTGGCCAGTGTAATTGGGCCCTGAGTTATCGGTGAGTGACTGCGTGTCATGGGCTCTTTCCCTAGGAATTTCTTCATCCTATAAGACAAGACAGTTGATTTCCATGTTGAAATGGTTAACCCTTAAAGGGGTTGTCCCGCGGCAGCAAGTGGGGTTATACACTTCTGTATGGCCATATTAATGCACTTTGTAATATACATCGTGCATTAAATATGAGCCATACAGAAGTTATTCACTTACCTGCTCCGTTGCTAGCGTCCCCGTCTCCATGGCTCCGTCTAATTTCGCTGGCTTCTTGCTTTTTTAGACGCGCTTGCGCTGTGCGGTCTTCTGCCTGGTGAATGGGGCCGCTCGTGCCGGAGAGCGGGTCACCGCGTCGTCATCGTAGCCCCGCCCCGTCACGTGTGCCGATTCCAGACAATCAGGAGGCTGGAATCGGCAATGGAACGCACAGAGCCCATGGTGCACCATGGGAGAAGACCCGCGGTGCACCATGGGAGAAAACCGCAGTGCATCCCTGGGAAAGGACCGGCAGCCATTTTAGGGAGAAGATTTTTTAAAGTCCTTATTTCGACGGATCGGTGAGTTGCAAGCGGTTTAAAAACCGCTTTAATTTGCTATTTTATGCCAGGGGGGTGACGGGGGGAATGGGCTAATGTAAAATTTTGATGCTTGCCGCGAGACAACCCCTTTAATATACACAATTGCGTTGTTTTAAAACCAAGCCAAAAGAATTCTAAACTGCTGCGGTGCACGAAAATATTCTAGGACAGTTTAACTCGGAGCAAATACAGTTGTGCTAGTCCTATCCGTGCTAAAACTAGCGTCATGGCACTTCTACACTACTGCGCAAACTCTGATGTCACCGCTAAGCCTGTTGGCACTCGTGCAGAGAGTTTACCCTGAAAGTCTGATCGCTGGCTTCTATGTGAAGCTCTGAACTTGGAGCGTTTACACGTAACGAGAAGCCAGCGATCCAGAAGTGGCTTTTAAGTCAGCGATAACGACATGTGAACAAATGGTGAGCAAATTAAAAAAAAATTTTTTTCATTTACACACTACCATTATTGCTCCAATTTGTATGAGTTTTGAGCAATAATCGTTGTGTAAATGGTCCCCTTGTAATGCATAAATCTGCTGGCTAGGGAGCGCTGCCCGTATGTTTAATCCAGTGAGATATTACCCAGAGAAATGCCAATCCTAGTATTGCTTATATAGGATATATTAACCCCTTGAGTGGCACGCCCAGAAATTTTCCGGGACGGGCTCCACTACCCATAGCGATATAGCCCGGAAGGTTTCCAGGCTATGTTCAACTATGGGACCTGCAGAGCGCAATGTGATAAGCAGTGGCAGTGTGCTCTGCCTGCACAATCCCACACAGAGCAGTGCAGGAGTTTGGAAAAAGAAGCAGGGAGATATTACCGATCTGTGGGCAATCTCCTGCTTCTATTTTCAAACTCCTGCACTGCTTAGTTTACAGGTTGCCATGGAGAGCCAATGGTCTCTATGGCAGGGAGAGCTGGTACTTGGATGTCAGAGGATAGCCGGGCACCAGCTCTTACGCAGAGAATGGAGAAAACTTCTAATCTCTGCTATGTTAAAGGGGTTCTGTCATTAAAAACAAAAAATTTTATACTTACCTATTGCTCCCCAGGCAGCCTGCTTACCTCTTCTTCTTATCCCAAATCTTCTCCTGGAGCCGCTTGTCAATTCGGTCACGTGACCTCCAGCACCCGATTTTCTTCCATCCGGTCAAAAAGCGTACACTGCCTACCTTCCGCTTCCTTCAGGTCAATGTACGCATACGTCACTAGTGACGTGTGCGTACGTTGTCTTGTGAGGAAGCGCGGAATGAAGGTAGCCGCGCGAGACAACGGCACGACTGCGCACGCGCGAGACAGCGGCACACGACTGCGCATGCGCGAGTCTGCGGCGCGCTCGCGCTCGTCTGGGAGCGCGGCACACGACTGCGCATGCGCGAGTCTGCGGCGCGCTCGCGCTCGCCTGGGAGCACGTTACACGTGCACACTCTCTGCCAATAGAAATGTATCCCTGACACTGTTGTCAGGCAGAATACATTTCTATTAGCCAATGGAAATGCAAGCTTCTGCTGCCTCTCGGCCAATAGAAATGTATCCCTGACACTGTTGTCAGGCAGAATATATTTCTATTAGCCAATGGAAATGCAAGCTTCTGCATATAAGCATATATATATTTTATTTATATAAATATATATATATATAAATAAAAGTATATATATAAAAAAGCATATATGTGTGTGCATATATAAATATATGCATATATATATGTGTGTGTGCATATATGCAAATATATATATATATATGTGTGTGTGTGTGTGTGTGTGTGTGTGTGTGTGTGTGTGTGTGTGTGCGCATATATATATGTGTGCGCATATATATATGTGTGCGCATATATATATGTGTGCGCATATATATATGTGTGTGCATATATATATGTGTGTGCATATATATATGTGTGTGCATATATATATGTGTGTGCATATATATATGTGTGTGCATATATATATGTGTGTGCATATATATATGTGTGTATGTGTGTGCATATATATATGTGTGTGTGTGTGTGCATATATATATGTGTGTGTGTGTGCATATATATATATGTGTGTGTGTGTGTGCATATATATATATGTGTGTGTGTGTGTGCATATATATATATATGTGTGTGTGTGTGTGCATATATATATATGTGTGTGTGTGTGTGCATATATATATATATGTGTGTGTGTGTGTGCATATATATATATATGTGTGTGTGTGTGTGCATATATATATATATGTGTGTGTGTGTGTGCATATATATATATATGTGTGTGTGTGTGCATATATATATATATGTGTGTGTGTGTGCATATATATATATGTGTGTGTGTGTGTGTGCATATATATAAATATATGCATATATGTGTGTGTGTGTGCATATATATAAATATATGCATATATATGTGTGTGTGTGTGTGCATATATAAATATATGCATATATATGTGTGTGTGTGCATATATAAATATATGCATATATATGTGTGTGTGTGTGTGCATATATAAATATATGCATATATATGTGTGTGTGTGTGTGCATATATAAATATATGCATATATATGTGTGTGTGTGTGCATATATAAATATATGCATATATATGTGTGTGTGTGCATATATAAATATATGCATATATATGTGCGTGTGTGCATATATAAATATATGCATATATATGTGCGTGTGTGCATATATAAATATATGCATATATATGTGCGTGTGTGCATATATAAATATATGCATATATATGTGCGTGTGTGCATATATAAATATATGCATATATATGTGCGTGTGTGCATATATATATATACATATATATGTGCGTGTGTGCATATATATATATATACATATATATGTGCATATGCATATATATATATGCATATATACATATATATATGTATATATTTATATATATGTGTATATATGTGTGTGTGTATATATATATATATATATGCATATATATGTGTATGTATATATATATATGCATATATATGTGTATGTATATATATATATATATATGCATATATATATATATATATATATATATATATATATGCATATATATATATATATATGCATATATATATATATATATGCATATATATATGCATATATATATATATATATATATATGCATATATATATATATATATATATGCATATATATATGCATATATATATATATATATATGCATATATATATGCATATATATATATGCATATATATATATATATATATATATATGCATATATATATATATATATATATATATATATATATGCATATATATATATATGCATATATATATGCATATATATATGCATATATATATATGCATATATATATGCATATATATATGCATATATATATATGCATATATATATTTATGCATATATATATATATTTATGCATATATTTATGCATATATATATATTTATGCATATATATATATTTATGCATATATATATATTTATGCATATATATATATTTATGCATATATTTATGCCTATATATATATATTTATGCCTATATATATATTTATGCCTATATATATATATATATATGCCTATATATATATGCCTATATATATATATATATGTATATATATATATATATGCATATATATATATATATGCATATATATATATATATATGCATATATATATATATATATATATATATATATATGCATATATATATATATATATGCATATATATATATATATATATATATATATATGCATATAT
>NC_089845.1:23035788-23110788 GCF_035609145.1 Eleutherodactylus coqui
AAATAAATAAATACAATTTTTGTTTTGTTAGAATATTGCTGTTTGGCTACAATTTGATGGGATAGCGACTGAATGTTTGTCTATAGTAAGGATAAAGGCAACTATGTGGTAACTTGACAGGTTTGATCTAACTGTATAAGTTCAACTTCAGCCAAGTATGTAGCTGTGAAATGTGCTGTATTATATACAGGGAAGGTAGCCCCAAGAAGTCAGAACATTTTTCAATTACATTGCTATTACAGGGCAATTGAGGGTGCATTTGCTGGCCTTTTATCCTTTATTGGGAACTTGGTGTTATAGTTCCTTTGAGTTCTATGAAATATATAGTAAGACTGCTCTTTTGACATCAAAAATATGCCACTTTTTTTGCTGTCCATTCTGCAGATCTGGAAAGAGTACAGAAAAGTAAACTACCTGCTTGATGTTTTTTTCTGAAGGTTAAGAATCTCAGAGTGGCTATCTGTTGGCTCAAACAGCTGTTTGCTAAAAGCAGAACACCATAGTGAGATCCCATGCAAGAGCCTGGAAGGTAAGAGCTACATTTTCCAGAGCTTTTAAATAAGTTCTAACCATGTGATTGTTAGAGAACTTCCCCTGTAACTGCACATCTGTGGCTGTAAATTGCACTTTGGGTGGATTCAAATTCAAGATTTTTTCCTTTTTAAAGCCATTTTGGAAGACTTGGAGGATAGAGGTCAGAGAATACAGGGGGAGACTGTTCTGACCACACTGTGATCTGAAGTGACCCCGGATTGCCTTAATGGTAGAAGGACTGCAGACAGCCAACATAAGAATGATTACTTAGTTATGGAAACCTAATTCTCTCATATTTTTGCATTCAGCTTCCAGGCTCTTAGGTGCAGTGTGTGAGGATGTGCAGGCAGAATTCCCCTCTGGGAAAACAGCTGCACTGTGGGGGGTGGAAATCTCCACTATTTGCCTTGGACAGCACCCATGCTAGAGAGAACCAAGGTACAACGGGGCCTGGACGGGAAAATGACAATGACTTTGGCTTGTTTCTCTAGCACTTTGTCGATACTTTGAATATAAGAGGGAGAGGAGTTTACATGTATACTAGTTTCTTTTTCTCCAGCTAACAGACAGACTGTCTAGAGTCTACACTAGCTGAGGGTTATACCAAGTGTTGGAGTTTAACTTTGGTGCTCTCCTATGTTACCATGGCATCCAACACTGACCTCCCCATCCTCCTTGGCATCTGTGTAAACATTTCTGGATTGAGGCTTTATTATTCTCCATGATGCAGGCTTCTGTGGCTGAGATAGTCTGCTTTCATATATGGACTCTCCTGATATGAATGGCCAAGATCCTTGGTACATATTTTTTCAGTATCAGTGGTCTGCATTCATTAGCCACCTGTCAGCATTTGGTGCCTCTCTGCTTTTTGATAGAAAAACAGTGTGCAAGTTGTCTGACTGTACTAGAACATAATGATTGTAGAGATAAGCTTGACAGTTGGATAGGGATAGTCTGACAACTCTCAATTGTTTCATGTTAGAGGATAAGGCCATGTTTTTATTTCACAACTTTTGGACCCCAATGTTGTCTACATGGGTACCCTAGCTCCAGGATCAGGTATCCATAATGAGGAGTTTCTGTTAGGGGCTAAAAAAACCTCCCACACAGGAGATGTTAAGGGTGTAAAAACCCCTGTAGAAGATGACAAATATAAGGGTGGATTAATTTGACCCTGTCTAGGTACATGTGGCATGAGCCTTGTGTGGTCCAAGAGTGGCAGGGCAGCAGAAATACAGTCTTAAGCTCTTGCTTATGACCTGAAGGTTGCGAGTTCAATCCTCTCATGGTTCAGGTAGCCTTCCATCCTTCCAAGGTTGGTAAATTGAGTACCTAGCTTGCTGGGCGGCAAAAGATGACTGAGGAAAGCAATGGCAAACCACCCTGCAAAAACAGTCTGCCAAGAAAACGTCACAATGGGATGTCACCCCTAGGAGTCAGTCTTGACTTGGTGCTTGCACCAGAGGACTTTACCATTACCTAGGTACATGTGGCATCTATTCCAGAAGGAAAGAACATTGCTCTATTATGTTTTAAATGTGCGCATTTGCCCATGGAATGCCCTCATAGCAACTCAGATCTTAGTGGTATAAAGGTCTTTACTAATCAAGGTATTGACTCTATTCTCTCTGAAGGCAGTTTCCACTAGGAACCAGAGGAGGTCCGCAATGAAGCCTCAGTGATGATACATATTGAGATCAATTAGAAATCAATGGTCTTGCAGGAGTAGAATTGTTTTCTGGAGATTCCGGCCGAAGTAAAATAATTGAAGAGTCTTTCACTAAACAATTGTTTAGATATTTATTACTGGTTCTTAGAGATCCTTTCTTTTAGGCCAAGAAAGGACTTACCGTAAGTGGCATGTTTTTTATTATCAGGAAATGACCTTTCTTTTGACTTTCTTATAGATTCTATTATCTTCTTCAACTTGGGCCAAACAGAGAACTTGATGAAATAAGGAAATACAAAAGTGGTTTATGTAGGAAATATCTCTGAGTCTTTGTTCGATAGAACCATGAATCTGGAAGATAATTTGATGTCATCTAGAGGAGAAATTTGGATGCTGACTTTAATAAAGATAACTATGCAGGATCTAATCCCTGTGAACTCCATCTTCTAAATCCCTTTTTAGCCCATTCAAACAGACTGGGAGGACTCTGGCCACTGGGACCAATGCTACCTTTGCAGCAGCTGAATCAGAGCCATAAGCTCTATTTTTACTGGACTCTGCTTCATGCTACATAGTATCCTTCAAGGATACTCCACAGATGGACTCCACATATGTAACTATAGCTTTCCCTAAAAAAATTTTTTAAAAATAAATCCCTCATGATTAGATTTATGTGAAACATCTCTTTCTGATTCTACTGTAGATGAGAATGAAGCATAGTGCTGAATTTTTTTTGACTCTTTGAAGAACTACATTTTTTTTAAAACTAAGAACAACTAATCATTTAATGAGTACATGAATTTCCTGGCTTCCCCTTGATGGGACGCTGTGGGGGAAATTGCTCATGACCCCCTTTTCTAAGGGATGCACAGTCTTTACAGATCTCTGATGGAAAATTGTCAGGCAATGGCTAAAACTGAAAGATGAAATATAACTTCACATTCTCGTTGGCTTGCATTTAAACTGAGAGATTACACTGGCCAACAAAAAAGAATGGAATGCTTCCTTAACTTCATGAGACAAATTTTACTAATTTTGGGGTGAGAAAAGTGAATATGACTAAGAAAAAAATGTTATCAGCTCTAGTTTCTGTGATATACAATAGGTGGAAGTATGTTATTTTAACGGATTAAGAGAAAATGATTAGAGATGAGCGAGCACCAAAATGCTCGGGTGCTCGTTACTCGGGACGAAATTTTCGCGATGCTCGAGGGTTCGTTTCGAGTAACGAACCCCATTGAAGTCAATGGGCGACTCGAGCATTTTTGTATATCGCCGATGCTCGCTAAGGTTTCTATTTGTGAAAATCTGGGCAATTCAATAAAGTGATGGGAACGACACAGCAATGGATAGGGCAGGCGAGGGGCTACATGTTGGGCTGCATCTCAAGTTCCCAGGTCCCACTATTAAGCCACAATAGCGGCAAGAGTGGGCCCCCCCCCCTCCCAAAAACTTTTACTTCTGAAAAGCCCTCATTAGCAATGCATACCTTAGCTAAGCACCACACTACCTCCAACAAAGCACAATCACTGCCTGCATGACACTCCGCTGCCACTTCTCCTGGGTTACATGCTGCCGACACGACGCAGTGTCCACAGCGCACACCAAAGTGTCCCTGCGCAGCCTTCAGCTGCACTCATGCCACACGCTGGCCTCATAGCCACACCACCCTCATGTCTATTTATAAGTGTGTCTGCCATGAGGAGGAACCGCAGGCACATACTGCAGAGGGTTGGCACGGCTAGGCAGCGACCCTCTTTAAAAGGGGTGGGGCGATAGCCCACAATGCTGTACAGAAGCAATGAGAAATATAATCCTGTGCCACCGCCATCAGGAGCTGCACACGTGGGCATAGCAATGGGGAACCTATGTGCCACACACTATTCATTCTGTCAAGGTGTCTGCATGCCCCAGTCAGACCGCGTTTTTTTATAAATAGTCACAGGCAGGTACAACTCCGCAATCGGAATTCTGTGTGCACCCACAGCATGGGTGGCTCCCTGCAACCCACCGGCTGTACATAAATGTATCCCATTGCAGTGCCCATCACAGCTGAGGTAACGTCCGATTAAATGCAAGTGGGCTTCGGCCCACACTGCATGCCCCAGTCAGACTGCGGTTCTTTAGAAGTGGACACATGCAGTTACAACTCCCTGTGGACCGACAGCATGGGTGGGTGCCAGGAAGCCAACGGCGGTATATAAATATATCCCATTGCATTGCCCATCAAAGCTGAGGTAATGTCATGTTTAATGCAGGTGGGCTTCGGCACACACTGCATGCCCCAGTCAGACTGGGGTTCTTTAGAAGTGGACACATGCAGTTACAACTCCGTGTGGACCGACAGCATGGGTGGGTCCCAGGAAGCCACAGGCGGTACATAAATATATCCCATTGCATTGCCCATCACAGCTGAGGTAATGTCATGTTTAATGCAGGTGGGCTTCGGCCCACACTGCATGCCCCAGTCAGACTGGGGTTCTTTAGAAGTGGACACATGCAGTTACAACTCCGTGTGGACCGACAGCATGGGTGGCTCCCTGGAACCCACCGCCGGTACATAAATATATCTCATTGCAGTGCCCATCACAGCTGATGTAACGTCAGCTTTAAAGGAGATGTCCCGAGGCAGCAAGTGGGGTTATACACTTCTGTATGGCCATAATAATGCACTTTGTAATATACATTGTGCATTAATTATGAGCCATACAGAAGTTATAAAAAGTTTTTTACTTACCTGCTCCGTTGCTAGCGTCCTCGTCTCCATGGTGCCGACTAATTTTTGGCCTCCGATGGCCAAATTAGCCGCGCTTGCGCAGTCCGGGTCTTCTGCTGTTCTCTATGGGGCTCCGTGTAGCTCCGTGTAGCTCCGCCCCGTCACGTGCCGATTCCAGCCAATCAGGAGGCTGGAATCGGCAGTGGACCGCACAGAAGAGCTGCGGTCCACGAAGATAGAGGATCCCGGCGGCCATCTTCAGCGGTAAGTATTGAAGTCACCGGACCGCCGGGATTCAGGTAAGCGCTGTGCGGGTGGTTTTTTTAACCCCTGCATCGGGGTTGTCTCGCGCCGAACGGGGGGGGGGGGTTTAAAAAAAAAAAAACCCGTTTCGGCGCGGGACATCTCCTTTAATGCAGGTGGGCAAAAAATTAATTGGATTACACTGTAGGCGAGGGCCCCCAAAAATTGGTGTACCAACAGTACTAATGTACGTCAGAAAAATTGCCCATACCCAACCAAGAGGGCAGGTGAAACCCATTAATCGCTTTGGTTAATGTGGCTTAATTTGTAACTAGGCCTGGAGGCAGCCCAGTTAAAATAAAAATTGGTTCAGGTGCAAGTTTCAACGCTTTAATGAGCATTGAAACGTATAAAAATTGTTTACAAAAATTATATGACTGAGTCTTGTGGGCCTAAGAAAAATTGCCAGTTCGGTGTGATTACGTCAGGTTTCAGGAGGAGGAGCAGGAGGAGGAGGAGGAATATTATACACAGATTGATGAAGCTAAAAGGTCCACGTTTTTGATGGTGATAGAGAACAATGTTTCCATCTGCGGGTGCAGCCTACGTATTGTTTAGGTATCGCTGCTGTCCGCTGGTGGAGAAGAGAAGTCTGGGGAAATCCAGGCTTTGTTCATCTTGATGAGTGTAAGCCTGTCGGCACTGTCGGTTGACAGGCGGGTACGCTTATCTGTGATGATTCCCCCAGCCGCACTAAACACCCTCTCTGACAAGACGCTAGCCGCAGGACAAGCAAGCACCTCCAGGGCATACAGCGCGAGTTCAGGCCACGTGTCCAGCTTCGACACCCAGTAGTTGTAGGGGGCAGAGGCGTCACGGAGGACGGTCGTGCGATCGGCTACGTACTCCCTCACCATCCTTTTACAGTGCTCCCGCCGACTCAGCCTTGACTGGGGAACGGTGACACAGTTTTGCTGAGGAGCCATAAAGCTGTCAAAGGCCTTAGAGAGTGTCCCCCTGCCTGTGGTGTACGTGCTGCCTGATCTCTGCGCCTCCCCTGCTACCTGGCCCTCGAAACTGCGCCTTCGGCCACTAGCGCTATCGGATGGGAATTTTACCATCAGTTTGTCCGCCAGGGTCCTGTGGTATAGCATCACTCTCGAACCCCTTTCCTCTTCGGGTATGAGAGTGGAAAGGTTCTCCTTATACCGTGGGTCGAGCAGTGTGTACACCCAGTAATCCGTATTGGCCAGAATGCGTGTAACGCGAGGGTCACGAGAAAGGCATCCTAACATGAAGTCAGCCATGTGTGCCAGGGTACGTGTACGCAACACATGGCTGTCCTCACTAGGAAGATCTCTTTCAGGATCCTCCTCCTCAGGCCATACACGCTGAAAGGATGACAGGCAAGCAGCATGGGTACCCTCAGCAGTGGGCCAAGCTGTCTCTTCCCCCTCCTCCTCATCCTCCTCATGCTCCTCCTCCTCAACGCGCTGAGAAATAGACAGGAGGGTGCTCTGACTATCCAGCGACATACTGTCTTCCCCCGCCTCTGTTTCCGAGCGCAAAGCGTCTGCCTTTATGCTTTGCAGGGAACTTCTCAAGAGGCATGGCAGAGGAATGGTGACGCTAATGATTGCAGCATCGCCGCTCACCATCTGGGTAGACTCCTCAAAGTTTCCAAGGACCTGGCAGATGTCTGCCAACCAGGCCCACTCTTCTGTAAAGAATTGAGGAGGCTGCCTCCCACTGTGCCGCCCATGTTGGAGTTGGTATTCCACTATTGCTCTACGCTGCTCATAGAGCCTGGCCAACATGTGGAGCATAGAGTTCCACTGTGTGGGCACGTCGCACAGCAGTCGGTGCACTGGCAGATGAAACCGATGTTGCAGGGTGGCAGTGTCCGTGTGGGACTTGCGGAAATGTGCGCAGAGCCGGCGCACCTTTCCGAGCAGGTCTGACAAGCGTGGGTAGGTTTTCAGAAAGCGCTGAACCACCAAATTAAAGATGTGGGCCAGGCATGGCACGTGCGTGAGGCTGCCGAGCTGCAGAGCCGCCACCAGGTTACGGCCGTTGTCACACACGACCATGCCCGGTTGGAGGCTCAGTGGCGCAAGCCAGCGGTCGGTCTGCTCTGTCAGACCCTGCAGCAGTTCGTGGGCCGTGTGCCTCTTATCTCCTAAGCTGAGTAGTTTCAGCACGGCCTGCTGACGCTTGCCCACTGCTGTGCTGCCACGCCGCGCGACACCGACTGCTGGCGACGTCCTGCTGCTGCTGACACATCTTGATTGCGAGACAGAGGTTGCGTTGGAGGAGGAGGAGGAGGGTGGTTTAGTGGAGGAAGCATACACCGCCACAGATACCACCACCGAGCTGTGGCCCGCAATTCTGGGGGTGGGTAGGACGTGAGCGGTCCCAGGCTCTGACTCTGTCCCAGCCTCCACTAAATTCACCCAATGTGCCGTCAGGGAGATATAGTGGCCCTGCCCGCCTGTGCTTGTCCACGTGTCCGTTGTTAAGTGGACCTTGGCAGTAACCGCGTTGGTGAGGGCGCGTACAATGTTGCGGGAGACGTGGTCGTGCAGGGCTGGGATGGCACATCGGGAAAAATAGTGGCGACTGGGAACTGAGTAGCGCGGGGCCGCCGCCCTCATCATACTTTTGAAGGACTCCGTTTCCACAACCCTATATGGCAGCATCTCCAGGCTGATAAATTTGGCTACGTGCACGTTTAACGCTTGAGCGTGCGGGTGCGTGGCGGCGTACTTGCGCTTGCGCTCAAACACTTGCGCTAGCGACGGCTGGACGGTGCGCTGAGAGACATTGGTGGATGGGGCCAAGGACAGTGGAGGTGAGGGTGTGGGTTCAGGCCAAGAGACTTTAGTGCCTGTGTCCTCAGAGCGGGGTTGGATCTCGGTGGCAGGTTGGGGCACAGGGGGAGAGGCAGCGGTGCAAACCGGAGGTGGTGAACGGCCTTCGTCCCACCTTGTGGGGTGCTTGGCCATCATATGTCTGCGCATGCTGGTGGTGGTAAGGCTGGTGGTGGTGGCTCCCCGGCTGATCTTGGCGCTACAAAGGTTGCACACCACTGTTCGTTGGTCGTCTGCACTCTCAGTGAAAAACTGCCAGACCTTTGAGCACCTCGGCCTCTGCAGGGTGGCATGGCGCGAGGGGGCGCTTTGGGAAACAGTTGGTGGATTATTTGGTCTGGCCCTGCCTCTACCCCTGGACACCGCACTGCCTCTTGCAACCTGCCCTGCTGCTGCCCTTGCCTCCCCCTCTGAAGACCTGTCCTCAGTAGGCGTAGCAAACCAGGTGGGGTCAGTCACCTCATTGTCCTGCTGCTCTTCCTCCGAATCCTCTGTGCGCTCCTCCCTCGGACTTAATGCCCTTACTACTACCTCACTGATAGACAACTGTGTCTCATCGTCATCGGCCTCCTCACCCACTGAAAGGTCTTGAGACAGTTGCCGGAAGTCCCCAGCCTCATCCCCCTGACCCCGGGAACTTTGCAATGGTTGGGCATCAGTCACGATAAACTCCTCTGCTGGGAGAGGAACCACTGCTGCCCAATCTGAGCAGGGGCCCGAGAACAGTTCCTGGGAGTCTGCCCGCTCCTCAGAATTTCTCATTTTCATGGAGTGAGGAGGCTGGGAGGAAGGAGGAGCAGCAGCCAGAGGATTCTGAGTTGCAGCAGTGGACGGCGCAGAACTCTGGGTGGACGATAGGTTGCTGGAAGCACTTTCTGCCATCCACGACAGGACCTGCTCACACTGCTCATTTTCTAATAAAGGTCTACCGCGTGGACCCATTAAATGTGCTATGAATGTGGGACACCAGAAACGTGCCTCTCTCCTAATCCCGCAGCAGTCGGCTGCGATACACCTGGATCAGGAGCTCGGCCTGTGCCCACACCCGGACTAGGGCCTCCGCGTCCTCGGCCGCGCCCACGTCCTCTAGGCCTACCCCTACCCCTCAGCATGCTGTATTACCAGTAATGCAGAAACAGAACGCTGTGATTAAATGTGCCGCTTATTGGCCTGTGGTTGGAGGCTGAGTTCGCTTACGGAACGCCAGGAAATAATTTGGCGCAAGCCTGCTGTAACACTTAGCTGGCTGCGTATGATTTTTTAGAACTACTACACCCAGCACACACGGACCCAGAACACTGAGCACAGTGACAGGCAGGCCAAATAGATTTTTTGCCCAATATTTTTTAGAAAAGGCCCACTGCGTATATTCAATCAATAATATATGTCTTCTGTCCCTGCCTCCACACTTCTGTCCCTGGAGTATTACTGCAGGGCGCAATGCTCTGCACGGCCGATATACCAAAAAAAAAAAAAAAAGTGCAACACTGCAAAAAGCAGCCTCCACACTACTGCACACGGTTAGATGTGGCCCTAAGAAGGACCGTTGGGGTTCTTGAAGCCTACACTAACTCCTAACACTCTCCCTACAGCAGTTCCAACACGATAGCACTGTCCCTCAGCTATGTCACCACGCATCTGAGGCGAGCCGCGGGAGGGGCCGATTTTTATACTTGGGTGACACCTGATCTCCCCAGCCACTCACTGCAGGGGGGTGGTATAGGGCTTGAACGTCGCAGGGGGAAGATGTAATGCCTTCCCTGTCTTTCAATTGGCCAGAAAAGCGCGCTAACGTCTCAGAGATGAAAGTGAAAGTAACCCGAACATCACGTGGTACTCGTTACGAGTAATGAGCATCTCGAACACGCTAATACTCGAACGAGTATCAAGCTCGGACGAGTACGTTCGCTCATCTCTACTGGTAAACTATCTGAATGTGGAGTAGGTCGAATAGCAGATAGAAGATTTGGGTAGCGAACTGTTCTTGTTTTCTTTATTGACAATCCTGCCTTTATAGGTGGAGTCATGCAGAAATAGCAGTCATCTGTATGGTTTGTAGGCTCCCGCCAAACCATAGGCACAGCAAAGCCATATAGTGCTTTTTATTTTCCAGCCATTCTCGTAATTTAACCAAACAAGAGTTGCAACATATATGTGGTCCCCTACCTTCATACAAAAGTAATGATGATAGGCAGTCTTCACAAGAGGCATCAGATTGTGTTTCTGTGACGAAATTGTTATTTCACCACAAATGTTACAAAAATTATTCACTAAATTTACACATTTCTGTGCTATTTTGATATAGCAAATTTTACACTTTGAAAGCATTTTAAAACGAGAAACTTTGAAAACAAGAAAAACAGAAACAATATGAAACTCAGTCATAGCAACATTTATTATGTTTATAACCTACAAACATATGAAGAATGTTGTCTTATGTTAGTTGAGAGGTGTGACAATCCCCCCCCAAACAAAAATTCCCACAAAAAAAAATGGAAACTCTAAAAAATGACATGTCACTGTATCTCCAAAGCAAGAGCTAATCGGTCATTTTTATGGTGATTTTTGAATTCAGCAGATGGAAATACATAAGAATACGCTAATTCTGTGCCCAGAACAAAATCATCGTTGGACAGTGTTATTGTTCATTACCTTTCGTACATTTGAACAATTTTATGAACAATAATCACTCCATCTAAATGCACCATAAAGGCTCCTTCACATGAGAATTTTATTGCGGCTATTTTGCCGCCATGAAACGCTGGCCGAAAAAAAGCGACCACCTGAAGCATTGGATTTCAATGTTCTTGTTCGGAGGGGCGATTTTTTGGTGCATAAAATCGGCCGGCCAGAAAAAAAATACCACACACAGTGCTCATTCTGGCTGACTGCTTTTACGTTAACTGGAAAAGATAGATCTAGACCTATCTTTTGCAGGAATTCATTGAGGAGCTCCATAGACTCCTATGTGAGTCTATGAGAGATGCGGGAAAAGGGAGGTGGGAGGGAGTTTAGCAGCAGCTCTGCAAAATGACCTCCCCTTCCCTACCCCTCTTTTCCCCTTGCTGGCTGCCTGGAAAGGGAGGGGGCAGGACAGAGTGGGAGATTAACACACTAGCTCTGCTAAGCTCCCGCCCGTTCCACCCCCTTTCCTTGCCGGCAAGAGGCAGCAGTGACTTACTCGCGGCTGCCTCCCCTACATGACATTTTGGCCGCGATGCAGCCACAAATCATAGCGCCCGTGTGAATAAAGCTTAAAGGGGTTGTCCGGCCATGAACATCATATCTCATTACTTCTGTTTGCACATTTCCATGCACTTTGTAATGTACATTGTGCATTGAAAATGTTGCAAACAGAAGTTATTCACTTACCTTTAGGGGTGCCCCCCCCTGTGTTGACCCTCGGTCGTCCGTGGTTACGACAAGAAATCGTCTGCATTTCTTGGCGGGCCGGCAGCAGCTCTCGTCGGCGCTGGAACGCTCCTCTTCCCTTCCGCGCATGCGCAGTCCTTCTTTCTTCCGCCGGGACCGCGCTCTTTACCTAATCATCGCAGGGGACGCGCGCCGCCGGTCGGCGCATGCGCAGTACACTCACTTCCTGGTTTCATATACCAGAGCGGAGTGAGTGACTGCCTGCCGCTGCTGCTTGGACAAGAGCCAAGAAGACACAATCGGGACTTGAAAAGTATGTGAAAGGGGAGAAGGGGAGTAGGGGGAGTAGGGGAGAAGGGGAGAAATGTTGGAAATGTTGGAGAGATGGATGGATGGATGTGTGCACGGGGGGGGGGGGGCAGGTGCAGTGATGTGTGTGTGTGTGTGTGTGTGTGTGCACGGACCGACTGACAGAAGTCCCGGGGGAAGGGGGGGGTGTGGAGTGGGAGAGATCGATGGATGGATGGATGGATGTGTGCAGGGGGGGGGGGTGCAGTGATGTGTATGTGCATTGACCCGGCTGACAGAAGTGTGTGGGGGGGGTCATTGTGAGAGGGGCACTATGAGGGCATGTGTGTGTGGGGAAATGTTTTACTTTACTTTAGCAGGGGGCGGGGCCTGGGCGGAGAGAGACTTAGAGCAGTTCAATAGAGGTGGGCGTGTCGTGGGCGGGGCTAGGACGTGAGCTGAGGGAAATCCTGCCTTTCATGTCTCTTACTACCATCGGGAGCGCGCACACAGAGGAGGGAGAACGCAGGGCATGTGAGAAGGCAGCACAGAGGCGCCATCTTTGAAAGCTGCAGAGAAGATCAGAGTCTAAGGTAATAAACTGACATTGCAGCTGATCTACTGGCCGGTTTGAGCCCCTGTATGCTGTCTGTTACTATCCTTACTGAAAGGGAAGCAGCAGCATTATAAAAATTTTTACCCTGTGTGGCCGGACAACTCCTTTAAGTCCTATGCCTTGCTTTATAGGGTAGGCTAATTGATTAATTAGCTATTTACTGCTTTTTAACCTGTCTCTGTTTGGTTGCACCTAGGTGACTTAAGCTTGTGCTGCCGTAGGACAATCAAGAAATTAATAATTTGAATGCTTATCTGTGCCTGGTATAGATAATCAAAATGTTAAATAAGTAACTTGCCACTAGTAAGCGACCTCTTATATCACAATCAAAGGTCACATAAGTACAAAACAGTTTAATATCAGCTTAAAAATATATTTTTAGTTATTAGTTGACATTTTGGCAAACATAAGCAAGTTCACTATTTTATGTCATGTGCTCTCATTGTTTTGCAGGGCTCTGTTCTAATATTATGTGCATTTGGTGATATAGCATGGCAATGAGATAGGTGGAGCAATGATATTTGCAGCAAAAAAAAAAATAATTAGCATTTCCATAATTTCCAACTATCACTAAGGATTAAAAAATGACTATTATTGGTATGTATAAGGGCACATCAAAAAGTACTGCCTCCTTGTCTGTAACCTTTATCTTTTCAAAACTGTGACTGTGAATGGCTATGAATGATGCTAAATAGGTGCTCTTACTCTACTAATGTATGTATGCTTATGTTTTACACACAGCGTGATTAGAACCACGGATCTGAGGCAAAAACAGAGTTGGAAATTATGGAATAGGAAATCCATAACCAGTTGTAGATTGTTTATGAGGACAGGTGTAATCCATCAGAAACATCCTAAACTGTGCTGTGTCTGTTGCCTTGAATCAATTCATCAGCAAATTGTCAGTTCTCATCAGTCAATAATGTTGATGGACAGCCACTTCTCGGCTTATCTGCAATTTTGGATTCTCCTGCTTGAAACTTTTTCAACCAATGCTGCACATTACTAATGTCTATTGCAGTGTTTTCCAATGCCATAAATACAATGACAGCTCTTTGTTTTAGCCTCAGATCAATGGCTATAATCACTCAGTATGAAAAACAAAAACATACTGTTGTGGCGGTTCTGGGATTGCTTCCTTTCTGGTATTTTGGTGCAGGTTTTGTATGTGTTTCTCCATCTTTTGGCTTTGGTGGAAGTAAAATTAGGTTAGATTTGCTTGGTCTCACCTGTGGGTACTTTTTTAGGACTATTTAACCTGGCCTTGTGCTTTGCTCAGTGCTGTTTAGTTTCAGTCTTCCTCTGACTGTTATAGAAGTCAGAGCTAGGTGCTGGATCTCCCATTGCCTTCTTGAAGTTATGTACTGAAGATATTATCCTTTTCATCTTGTTTTCTGTGGTCTTCTCCTATACCCCGTAGGGTATGCTATAGGTCCAGGTATGTGGTCAGGTTCGTCCTTGTCAGGATGGGTTATCTGTGCATAAGCAGGTCTCTTCCTTGGATAAGGGTCTTTAAACACAGTGTTTTCCTTGTGGTGTTGTTCATTATTGTTTACCACAGTTTAGTGTGCAATCGTAGTATTTCAGGTTTATGGATCCAACACGTCTGGCTTGGACGTGACACATACATTAGTAGAATCAGGACACCTATATAATATTGTTCAAAGCCATACACAGTTACTCGAATACATAAAAAAATTACATGGAAGTAATACTTTTCGGTTCACCCTCGTATAACCCGTTGGACCAATTATAATACAATGTCTACTAGCTCAAATGGTAAACTGCTATGTTTTTACAATATAAATGAACAATATAGCAGGGTATGTGAAACTATATAAAGCACACTCAACTCATTTCTACAATATGCTGTCCTTGGTCAGGTTTGAACCTACAATTCCAGCAGTGTTATCAAAAGAGAGACTACACTTGTCTGTCTTGCTCTGGGGAAGAAGAACAAAAACTATAATAACCATAAAGAAAATAAAAATCCCATCCAGATATTGCCCTTTGTCAGATTTGAAACTCCAGCTCTCCAAAGCAGCAGTCCTAACAATTGAGCCACCACACTTGTCTGTTGTGCTTCAAAGGAGGAGAAAAACACCACAAGATTAAACACAAAGAGCACATTAAAACCCCATCCAGATGTTACCTTTCATCAGATTTAAACACAGAAAGGTAGAAATTGCTAACATGTGAGCCACAATGTTTGGTCTCCCTTTTATAGAGGAAGAAGAGATAAAGAAAGACAAGGGGAGAAGTCCAAACAGATACTGTCCTTGGACAGATTTGAACCTAGGATCCCATCACTGCAAGTCAACAGTAATAATGACTGAGATACCATGCTTGTCCTTCTGTCTTCTCCTTCTTCCTTTTTTTCTTTCTTATTGATCTTCCTTCAGAAGAGAAGAGGAAAATTGTGGAGAAGGAGAATAAAGGGAAAGAGAATCATACAAAGGAGGAGAAGGAAAAGGAGAAGCATGAAAAGTAGAATGAGGAATAGAGAGGGACGAAGGTGTTAAATGAGAATACGAAGATTTCCTTCCCCTTATTTTTATCCCTTTTCCCCTCCAGAGAAGAATAAGCAAAAGGAGGAAGAAGGAAGCAGCTTGTTGTGTCAGTGGCTAGCACTGTTGCCTTATACTAGTGGAGTTATGGGTTCATGGCTAATTATCGACAACAAATGCATGGAGTTTGGATGTTCTCTTTGTGTTTATTATTCTTGTTCTTCTCCATATTGTCGTCTCCTGGAGATAGGAGAAGAAGGAAGAAGTGTGGTGGCTCAGTTATTGACACTGCTTCATTGCAATGTTAAAGCTCAAGATTCAAATCTGTGCAAGGGCAACATCCGGGTGATGTTTTATGTTTTCTATGTAATTATTCTTGTTCTCCTCCTCTTCTAAAAGAGAACAGACAAGTGTGGTGGGTCAGGGGCAACATCTGGATGGCATTTTTATGTTATATGTGTTTATTATTTATGTGCTTCTCCTCATCTGCTTAATGTCTGACTATGCACACCATCTTCATGGAGTTCAGATTTTTTTCTTTGTGTTTATTATTATTGTTCTTCACCATCTTCTCCTCCCCTGGACATGAAAAAAATGTAGTGACTGAGTTATTAATACCAATACCTTGCAGTGCTGGAGCTTTAGGCTCAAATCTGTCCCAGGGCAACATCCAGATGGTGTTTTTATGTTCTCTTAGATTTTATTAATCTTGTTCTTTTCCTCCTTGCTGCTATCTAGTGCTGGGGTTGTAGGTCCATGCAGATGTTATTCTTGATTGGATCTGAATCTAGGACCCCAACATTGAAAGACAACAGTTCTAACAACATGAATGAGACACTTTTACAGAATAAAACAAATATGTCATTTGTAAAACAATCCTCTGACAATGTTTGCTAACAATTGGGTCAGAATAACCCAATTTGATTTTGTAAAAACTGGCCTGATTTTAAAGCTCAGCTGATCACAACTACCAACATTACTTCAGAGGCGGAAGGAGTGACGTCAGAGGCGGAAGTGACGTCAGACGCCAGGAGTAGCGACTGAGACGGAGGCACGAGCGAGCGGGGAGCTGAAGGGGACAGCGGAGCAGCTCAGCAGCCGAAGCAGGTGCGGGGGCAGCGGCAGCGGCAACTGAAGCAGGCACGGGGGCAGGAGTGACCAGTGGGACCGGAGCGCAACAGCGCAGCAGCCGGCGCCAAGAGGCCACCAGGAGTTCAGCGGAGCAGCTGAGACAGGAGGGCAGAGTGAGCGGCCGCCGGGACAGCGGGTGACGTCACCAGGAGGAGCGGAGGAGCTGAGTATCTACCTCTGTGTGTGTTTGTGAGCTGTGTGTCTTCTGTGTATCTGGTTAGTTGTGTCTTCTGTGTGTGTGTGTGTCTGGGGGTCTAAGTGTTTGTGAGGGGGAAAAAATAAAAAAAAAAAAAAAAAATAAAAAAAAATAAAAAAAAAAAAAAAAAAAAAAAAAATTTTTGACTGTTTGCGCATAAGTGTCAGCGGGTAAGAGGTTGTGCGAGAGAGGCAGCGGGTGAGGGGTTGCGGCAGCGGGTGAGGGGTTGCGGCAGTGGGTCAGCGGTTGCGGCAGCGGGTCAGCGGTTGCGGCAGCGGGCCAGCGGTTGCGGGAGCGGGTCAGAGGTTGCGGTAGCGGGTCAGGGGTTGCGGCAGCGGGGCAGCGGTTGCGGCAGCGGGTCAGCGGTTGCGGCAGCGGGTCAGCGGTTGCGGCAGCGGGTCAGCGGTTGCGGCAGCGGGTCAGCGGTTGCGGCAGCGGGTCAGCGGTTGCGGCAGCGGGTCAGCGGGTGCGGCAGCGGGACAGCGGTTGCGGCAGCGGGACAGCGGTTGCGGCAGCGGGTCAGCGGTTGCGGCAGCGGGTCAGCGGTTGCGGCAGCGGGTCAGCGGTTGCGGCAGCGGGTCAGCGGTTGCGGCAGCGGGACAGCGGTTGCGGCAGCGGGACAGCGGTTGCGGCAGCGGGACAGCGGTTGCGGCAGCGTGTGAGCGGAGTGTGAGCAAGGCTATCTTCACTACTTCCACAAGTAAATTGTAGATCCCCATTAGGATGAGCTCCATGCCTGGCAATGTCATCCAGTGTGCTACTTGTGCAATGTATGCGGTCCTTGATCAGCCGATCGAGGGTGCATACTGTTGCACAAGATGCATGCACGTTGCAAATTTAGAAGCCCAAATTCTGGATCTAAATGGGCAACTGGCAACACTGAGAGCCATTGACATCATGGAAAGGAGTTTGGTGCTCACTGAGCAGACACTCGCTGGGGTAGAGGCGGGGGCGGATGGTAGTACGGAAGTGCAGGGGGAGCAGGCAGTCAGCTGGGTGACAGAAAGAAGGAGGGGTAGAGGGAAGAGAACCAGGGAGGCTAGTCCTGAACTGGCACAACCCAACAAGTCTGCACGATTGGCAGATGAGGGGGATGCCATTACAGAGCCAGCACCGCTGCAGCACGACACGCCCTCTGAACGCCAGGGGGATGACTGCTCCAGTGAGACGGGGACAGGGAGCGCAGGGCAGGCTAGACAGGTTCTAGTGGTGGGGGACTCAATTATTAGGGGGACAGAGAGGGCAATCTGCCATAAAGACCGGGATCGTCGAACGGTGTGTTGTCTTCCTGGCGCTCGAGTTCGACACATCGCGGATCGGATTGACAGGTTACTGGGAGGGGCTGGTGAGGATCCAGCGGTCATGGTGCACGTTGGCACCAATGAACAAATTAGAGGTCAATGGAGGGCCCTCAAAAATGATTTCAGGGACTTAGGGTCCAAGCTCAGGGCGCGGACCTCCAGGGTAGTTTTCTCGGAAATACTACCTGTACCTAAAGCCACACTAGAAAGGCAGCAGGACCTTAGGGAGGTAAACAAGTGGCTCCGGAGTTGGTGCAAGAAGGAGGGATTTGGGTTCCTGGAGAACTGGGCTGACTTTGCGGTCGGCTACAGGCTCTACCGTAGGGACGGGCTGCATCTAAATGGGGAGGGTGCAGCTGTGCTGGGGGAAAAGATGGCTAGAAGGCTGGAGGAGTGTTTAAACTAGGGACTGGGGGGGAGGGTAAAATGAGAAATAGTGGGGTAGCCAGTGTAATTAGTGATCTGGGCTCAAGCAAAGGGAATGGGGGACGAGCAGGGGGTGGGGTTAGTACAGTTAGAACTGACAGATCAGCCATAAGTACGAATAGCAACAAAACAAATTTAAAAAACAAAAAAAATGAAATAAATTGTATGATCACGAATGCACGAAGTCTGATCGGTAAAGTGGGCGAGCTTGAAGCGAGAATGACTGATGAAAACTATGATATGGTCGGAATTACTGAAACATGGCTTGATGATAAGTGCGATTGGGCGGTGAATTTGCAGGGGTACAATCTCTTCAGAAGAGACCGAAGGAACCAGAAAGGGGGAGGGGTATGTCTGTACGTCAAATCGAACTTGAAGCCGAGGCTACGGGAGGATATAGGGGTAGGAGACGAACAGGTGGAATCTCTGTGGGTTGAAATACAGGGGGGAAAAAACAACAAAATCCTGATAGGGGTCTTTTATCGACCACCAAAAGCAACAGCAGAAATTGAAGACTTACTACTAAGGCAGATAGAAGAGGTGTCAAAGCGAAACGAAGTAATTATCATGGGGGACTTTAATTACCCAGATATAACATGGGAGAACGAAACCTGCAAATCTCACAGGGGTGATAAGTTCTTGAGAGTAATTAAAGACAATTACCTGAACCAACTTGTGCAGGAACCAACAAGAGGGAAAGCCATTCTGGACCTAGTGCTAACTAACAAACCGGAACGTATAAAGGGGGTGCAGGTTGAGGGGCACTTGGGGAACAGCGACCACAATATAATCAACTTCCAGCTGTCAATCAATAGGATGCCTTATCAAGGAGTAACAAAGAAACTAAACTTTAGTAAAGCAAAATTTGATGAGCTTAGAACTACTATCGGTAACATTAATTGGGACAACATCCTCAAAAATATCAGTACGGAGGAAAAATGGGAAGAGTTCAAAAGGATCCTAATCGCCTCATGTGAGCAGTTCATTCCCTTCAGAAATAAAAGTAACTCAGCTAAAAAGAAACCAATGTGGCTCGACAAGACGGTACGAGGGGCAATAAACGAAAAGAAGAAAGCGTTCAAACTACTAAAGCAACAAGGCAGCGAAGAAGCGCTAAAATCATACAGGGAAAAAAACAAAATATGCAAAGATACGATTAAAACTGCCAAAGAGGAAGCGGAAAGACGGATCGCAAAAGAGAGCAGAAACAACCCGAAGCTATTTTTCAACTACATAAACAGCAAAAGGATTTGCAGGGAGAGCACTGGCCCTTTAAAAAACAATGCAGGAGAAATCATTGATGATGACGAAGGGAAAGCAAATCTAATAAACAGTTTCTTCTCAAGTGTGTTCACCAAAGAAAAGGAAATGCCACACGAGATGCAGGGGAATAAAACGAACCCCTCACAAAATATCTCATACCTAACGCAGGAGGAGGTGCGGAAGCGTCTAAAGAAAACTAAAATTGATAAATCACCGGGCCCTGATGGATTACACCCAAGGATACTAAAGGAACTAAGTGACGAGATAGCTAGGCCGCTATACCTTATATTTCTAGACACTATCAAGACTGGAGTAGTACCATTGGACTGGCGCATTGCCAACGTGGTACCAATCTACAAAAAAGGGAGCAAAAGTGAGCCTGGTAACTACAGGCCAGTAAGTCTCACTTCAGTAACGGGAAAAATTTTCGAGGGGATTCTGAGAGACGCCATCGATGAGTACCTCAAGGAGATTAAGGGAATAACTCCTCACCAGCATGGATTCATGAAGGGTCGCTCATGTCAGACAAATCTGATCAGTTTCTACGATGAAGTAAGCTCTAAGCTGGACCAGGGAGAATCTATTGATCTTGTATATCTGGACTTCTCTAAAGCCTTTGACACCGTGCCACATAATAGGCTAATATACAAAATGAGGCAGCTCGGACTGGGCGAAAACGTGTGTAAGTGGGTAAAAAATTGGCTCAACGATAGAAAGCAGAGGGTGGTAATAAATGGTTCGTACTCTGATTGGACCACAGCCGCTAGCGGGGTGCCACAGGGTTCAGTATTAGGCCCCACTCTGTTCAACATATTTATTAATGACTTGATAGAGGGGCTGCACAGCAAAATATCAATATTTGCAGATGACACAAAATTATACAATGTAATTAATGCAACGGAGAACAATATGTGGCTACAAACGGACCTGGATAAGCTGGGGGCTTGGGCAGAAAAATGGCAAATGAAGTTCAATGCTGAAAAATGTAAGACTATGCACATGGGCAGGAGGAACGGATGTCACGAATATTCACTTAATGGGGTACCACTAGGGAAAAGTGATATGGAAAAGGATCTGGGGGTATTAGTGGATAATAGACTAAACTGGAGTAACCAATGCCAGTCAGCCGCTGCAAAGGCAAATAAAGTCTTGGGGTGCATCAAAAGAGGAATAGGGGCGAAGGACGAGAACATCATCCTCCCACTATATAAGGCACTTGTCAGACCTCACATGGAATACTGCGTACAATTCTGGACACCGGTGCTCAGGAAAGATGTCACAGTGCTTGAGGGGGTTCAAAGAAGAGCGACTAAACTAATACATGGAATGACGGGACTGGAATACCCAGAGAGGCTATCCAAATTGGGACTATTTACTCTAGAAAAAAGAAGGTTAAGAGGCGACCAAATAACCATGTATAAGTACATGAGGGGACAACACATGGATCTCTCCCGCGATCTGTTTACACCCAGGACCTCGACGGTAACAAGAGGACATCCGCTACGATTAGAGGAAAGTAGGTTTCATCACCAACATAGAAAGGGGTTCTTTACTGTAAGAGCAGTTAGACTGTGGAACTCTCTACCGGAGGAAGTGGTGATGGCAAAATCCATAAAGGAGTTTAAAAGGGGACTTGATGTCTTTCTGGAGAAGAAGGATATTACAGGATATAAATATTAGGTTAAGTGTCAATCCTGGAATATAGGCAGGTAGGAACTATTAGGGGTTGATCCAGGGAACAGTCTGATTGCCACTAGGGAGTCGGGAAGGAATTTTTTCCCCAAAAGGGCTAATTGACTTCTGGCCTTGGGGTTTTTTGCCTTCCTCTGGATCAACACAGTAGGATAGACAGGCTGGACTAGATGGACAATGTCTTCATTCGGCCTTACATACTATGTTACTATGTTACTATGTTACTTATAACATTACAAAAAAGTGCTAGAATGCAGATTCTAAGGCTAGAGCTATTACAGACTTATGTAGCTTTAAGATTACAGACCATTTTCACTGTGTCCTCCTGCTGTTGATCATGTGGCTACAATATAAGCACAGCATTCTTTGTTTAATGTACTGTGTGTTAATGCACTCTAGGAGTTTATATTGGACAAGCATCTGAATGTCGAAAAATAATTGATTGGACTTGATAGTCCCACTTGAAAAAAACACTTATTCATTTTATATTTAAAGGGCTTTTCATTTACACGTTCAAGACTTATTATGCATCAACTAAAGCAACAATTATTTATGCTGTGGTCCTTTTAAAATGTAATGCAGCACATATCAAGCCTAGGCCATATTGGACTTATAGTAATTGGTGTTGGCTTTGTAAGAATGATGCTATGGAATGCAGACAGGTAAAATATGCAAAACTTGGCCTATATGCATATGATGCTGCTCATATTTTCATTTAATCTTAAAGCTTATATTTTTCAGAATTAAGAAACTATAGTAATCTTTTGAATGCTCTCGGGTTATAGAATGAAACATATAAATCAGAATTACCATGTCATTGGAAGCAAAGTGCCTTCAGAGAAAAATAAAAGCTAATATCCAAGCAGAAAACATTGGAAAATTCTTCTTCTTCTTATTATTATTATTATTACTACGGTGTGTTAAATGTTGAAGTTCGTTAATACCGGTACCAAGTGCTAAGCTGGACAACGGTCAAGGCAGAGCGACCAAAGCAATGCAAACATTAAACTTCTGTGTTGTTTGTGTGTGTCCAGGTCTAGAAACGTCTGACAATGTGACTTATATTTAGTCCGGCTGCTTTCTGCAGAAATATGAATATGTTTTTGCTTAGACGGAAAGTTTCTAGACTTCTGTGTAGTGTATGTGGTCCAACCCCGGTGGTAGGGAGGATGGCAGGCACACTAATACCCCATCCATTCTCCCCAGGCGTCTCACCTCCTGTGCGAGTTCAGTGTATTTAGTGATTTTCTTAGTATATGTATTGTTAATGTTGTGAGTGTTTGGGATATATATGTCTACGATGTTTGTGATTTGTTCCATTTGACAATTAGTGTGATGTCTGGTCTGTTGTGGAGGATTGTTGTGTCTGTGATTATGACTTTGTCATTGTACAGTTTGTGGGTGTTGTGTTCTAGGACTGTCTGTCGAATGTATTTGTAGTGTGGAATATGAGTAGAAAATAATGGAAAGGGAGAGCCGGCTTCCAGTGAAGTATACTTTGCCTTTATTATCAAATAGTGCCACACTATATCAGATTAAAACAGAATGTGTTTCAACCCCCCTTGGCTCTTGATCACCTCTGACATGTAAGTAGTAACCACATCTATTTAAAAGCATATGCATGTGATTAAAAACAATTAAAAACATTTGATTACATGAAATCCCTATGCAGAAACTAGCTAACCATAGCAAATAGCAGCAGAATCTTAACCCTTTTGTAGCCACAATGGAAATCACTTCCCATTTAAATTTGTGTTGCATGCTGATACTATGCTCATTGAATAAATTCATATAGATAAATCTAAGGAAGCAAACAGAGATAAACACTAACATTCTCAACAATAATTATATGCATGTATGTTGTATTTAGATTGACATGTGTCATATATACAAACATTAACTAATATAACCTTAAAAGATATATAACAAATCAGTTCTCAAATGTAATCCTTTGGGTACTCTTGTTCCTAAATGAAGGATCCAAAAAGCTTCTCTTTTTAGAAATAGTTCCTGACTAATTTCAGTCTTTCTAGCATTGATGACCTTCTCTATACCTTAAAAAGAAACACTACTAGTGTCCCTTTGTGTATTTCAATAAAAATGTTTTGCTGCTCCGAAACTGCCTAAATTAGAGTTCCTAATGTATCTTAAATGTTCTGTTATGCAAACTTTAAGTTTGCGTGTAGTGCATCATACGTGGTTTAGGTTGCATTTTCTGCAGGTAATAATATACACTACATTTGATGTTTCACAATTTCTGAAATTTTTTATATATTGTAGCTATTTGTATCATCATTACTTTTGTAGCTATTTTTTTTTCTAAGCAAAACTACATGTACCACATCAATTTTTACCACATCTATAGAACCATTTATAATCTAGCCATTGTTGTCTTGTTCTATTAGATGTGAATGAACTAGGCGAAAGCATATCTCCCAGACTTATATTCCTCCTTGTGACACATAGGACTCCCTCTTTTAAAATAGTTTTTAGGGTTGACCACCAACCTTATTCACCAGATCTAGCTCCCTCCGACTAGCATCTGTTTCCACACCTGAAGAAACACCTCAAGGGTACCTAATTTCACACCATTTCTGATGCCATGGCTGTTACGGATGACTGGTTTGAGGCACAACTGAAATCCTTCTTTTTGCAAGTCTTACAGAACTTGGAATAGTGATGTAAGAAGTGTGTTGACATCAGTGGAGAGTATGTGGAATAAATGTAAAGTTTCATCTTCCTATCTCTTTTCTTTCTGGGTAAAGCCAAAGACGTATCAGCAGCCCCTCGTACATTTTCTGATATGAAGTGTAAAGAGATTGCTTAAATGAGGCTTACAGGCACCTTTTGTTTAATATGACAGTCTTATTTGATATACTAGATTGACCCGATGTTCGCTACGCAAACATAAAATGTTTCAAAATTGGTGGTTGTGAACTTCTAAATCTGCTTGGTTAGGTGATTATTTATAGTGTCACCTTGTATTTGAAGCAGATATCTAATATAAAAAAGCCTACAGGTCATTATCTGTCTGTCTTCCTCTCTGTTTGTCTGTCTTTCTCTCTGTCTATGTGTCTCTCTCTGTCTCTTTCTCTCTGTTTGTCTCTCTCATTGTCTATCTCTCTGTTGTGAGGTTGTGAACTTCTAAATCCTCGACCTCACTCCTCGACCCCCTCCAGTCTGGTTTCCGCTCTCTACACTCGACCGAAATTGCCCCTACAAAAGTAACAAATGACCTGATGACTGCAAAGTCGAGAGGTGATTACTCCCTACTAATCCTCCTTGACCTGTCTGCTGCATTTGACACTGTCGACCATGACCTCCTTCTCACTATGCTCCGCTCTATTGGTCTAAAGGATACTGCTCTCTCCTGGTTCTCTTCCTACCTCTCTGACCGCTCTTTCAGTGTTTCCTTTGCTGGTTCTATCTCTGCTCCACTTCCTCTTGCTGTTGGGGTTCCCTCAGGGCTCGGTCCTTGGTCCCCTTCTCTTCTCTATCTATACTGCCCCAATTAGACAAACCATCCACAAATTTGGCCTCCAATACCATCTCTACGCTGATGACACCCAACTATACACCTTCTCTCGTGAGATCTCTGGACCATTCCTCCAAAATATCACAGACTGTCTGTCCGCTGTCTCTAACACTATGTCCTCCCTTTTTCTCAAACTAAACCTCTCTAAAACTGACCTCCTTGTCTTTCCACATTATAAGTGACCTCCCCTCAACATCTCCATTCCAGTGTCTGGCACCATCATAACCCCCAAGCGGCATGCCCGATGCCTTGGGGTTACACTGGACTCTGACCTCTCCTTTGCCCCCCATATCCAATCTCTGGCCCAAACATGCCACATGCACATCAGAAATATTGCTAAAATACGTCCATTCCTAACCACGGACACGCTAAAGACGTTCGTGGTTGCCCTCATCCACTCCCGGCTTGACTACTGCAACTCGCTACTCATTGGCCTCCCCACACTAGACTCGCTCCACTCCAATCCATACTAAATGCGGCAGCTAGACTCATTTTTCTATCCAGTCATTATTCAGATGCCTCTGCATTATGCCAGTCGCTGCATTGGCTGCCCATCCACTGCAGAACTAAATTTAAACTCCTCTACCTCACTCACAAAGCTCTGCATGGCGCTGCGCCACCATACATCGCCTTCCTACTGTCAGTACACCCCCCAGCCCACTCACTCCGATCGGCTAACACACTCAGACTAAACACCCCTGTAATACGAACCTCACATGCTCGCCTTCAGGACTTCACCAGAGCAGCACACATCCTCTGAAATGCTCTACCCCAAGGCATCCAGACAATACCCGATTCACGAAATTTCAGACGTGCCTTAAAAACGCACCTCTTCAGGGAAGCATACCAAATCTCCTGACCTAGTCCCTCGTCCCTCCCTATGGTGCCCCACCCTGTTTGCCTTCTAATAAATGATCTGTACATGAAATTTCCTATTGCCTGTGTTCCCCAACCCCTGCACCTCCTGTACCACTATCAACCCATTGGTGTATAACCCAATGTATCTCATATTGTAATTGTTGCAATTGTTGTATTGTTTTGCATTTATCCATGCCTGAAAGCATTGCGGAATAAGTTGGCGCTATACAAATAAAGATTATTATTATTATTATTATTATAAATCTGCTTGGTTAGGTGATTATTTAAAGTGTCACCTTATATTTGAAGCAGATATCTAATATAAAAAAGCCTACAGGTCATTCTCTGTCTGTCTTCTTCTCTGTTTGTCTGTCTTTCTCTCTGTCTATCTGTCTGTCTCTGTCTCTTTCTCTCTGTTTGTCTCTCTCATTGTCTATCTCTCTGTCTGTTTATCTCTCTCTGCATCTGCCTCTCTCTTGTTATCAATCTCTCTATCTGTCTCTTTCATTGTCTGTCTCTCTCTCTCTGTCTGTTTCTCTTTCTGTCTCGGTATCACTCTGTCTCCCTGTCTGTCTCTTTCTTTCTCTCTCTATCTGTCTGTCCAACTTTGTCTGTCTCTTTTGCTCTCTCTCTGCCTTTCTATTGCTCTCTCATTCTGCCTATCGCTCTTTCTCTGCTTGTTTTTCTCTATTTCTTTATTGCTATCTCTCTCTATTTGGCTCTCTATCTCTCTCTGTCTATTTATTGCTCTCTCTCCCTTTCTCTCTATGCTCTCTCTCTCTCTCTCTTTATCGCCCTCCCTGTGTTTCTCTTTGTCTTTTTATCGCTATCTCCATCTCTAATGGTCTCTCTTTCTGTCTGTCTCTCTACTGCGCTCTCTCTGTTTCTCTATCACTCTCCATCTGTCTGTTTCTTTATCGCTCTCTCTCTGTCTATTTTTCTATTGCTCTCTTTCTGTCTGTCTCTCTATTGCTCTCTCTATCTGTTCGTCTCTCTATCCCTCTCTGTCTCTCTATCAGTCTGTCTCTCTATTTCTCTCTCTGTCTATTTCACTATCTCTCTCTTTCTGTCTTTTGCTCTCTCTCATTGTATCTCTCTCTATTGCTGTCTCTCTATCGCTCTTCCTCTTACTGTCTCTTTCTCTCTATCGCTCTCTTTGTCTCTATCGCTCTGTCTCTCTATTGATCTCTCTGTCTCTCTCTGACTCTATCGCTCTCTCACTCTGTCTCTCTATTGCTCTCTCTCTTTGTCTGACTCTCTCTCTGTTTCTTTATCACTCTTGGTTGGGCAGTGTATGGTGCAGCTTGGTAGTGTATGCTGTGTTGCTTAGCAATGCTTTACTCATTCCATCGCATGCCTGAAGCACAGCAGCGCGGCCCATAGACTTAACATTGTCAACTTCAATGTTCAAAAACCTTCCTGACAGGTTCCTGAATGTATTAAACTCACATGTGATGACTTTACGGCAGCAGTGAGCATGTGTGTCATCTAATGACACCAACATCATACAGCAAAGTTAAAACAAAGGGGTCAAAGTGTAGTGCAAGAAAAAGCAGGTAGGCTTATTTATATTAGATATGATTCTTCATGCAAAATCATGTCCTTTTGCTTCAACCTGACTTTTGTGTACATGATGATCATCACATGAGGAACAGAAGCTATGAGCATTTAATCACCTGCTGTAGGGCAGCTGTGATTTACAGTAGCCCTCCTGCTAGAATGGGGATACCTGTGTCACTGCTCCATTAGCCTAAGTATTCTTATTGCTGGGGTTGACTGTATTATATTGGCAGCCTAGAATTTAACAAAAATGCCCACGGCTTTCCACTATTAATGCATATTAATATGTTACAGCATGTTTTAAAAATGACTCATCTCTAGCTGGAACAGTGTTTTAAGTTTGAATTGTGTTTCACCTTTATGAATAGAGCAAAACTTTGATTTTTATAAAAGTAGTGAATGTTATGGGTGTGGTATAATGATATTGATAAAGTGTTACATATCTGTCCAGATCATCTCGTGATCACTCTGGGCGATGAGAAAGTTGCGTTGAACTCCTCAATATTTATTTCCCCCTCCCTCAAATCTGCAGGGGTCTCTAATGTACATTTGGCCCTAGGAACTCCTTTGTCCAGATGGCAATAAAGTTAGCCAGTGACAAGGGTATGTTAATTACCCTCATGCCAGCTAGGTTTGACACCTCTGGTATTTCTCACAGACACCCTGACTCCAAGATTCAAATGAGCAGAAAATGAGCAGCGAGTGCATAAGGGTATTGTAGAGTGCTGTAGGCGTTAGACCGAAACCTGATTGACCGGTTAAAATCATGTGCTCACTAGAGATGAGCGAGCGTACTCGGAAAAGCACTACTCGCTCGAGTAATTTGCTTTATCCGAGTATCGCTGTGCTCGTCCCTGAAGATTCGGGTGCCGCTGCGGCTGACAGGTGAGTCGCAGCGGGGAGCAGGGGAGAGCGGGCGGGAGAGAGGGAGAGAAAGATCTCCCCTCCGTTCCTCCTCGCTCTCCCCTGCAGCTCCCCGCTCCGTGCCGGCACCCGAATCTTCAGGGACGAGCACAGCGATACTCGGATAAAGCAAATTACTCGAGCGAGTAGTGCTTTTCCGAGTACGCTCGCTCATCTCTAGTGCTCACTATAATAAGCAATCATGGCCCATACAGGAAATATTTGTTGTATCAACAAGTCTTCCAGGGGTCTTTACTATATATAATCTTATTTCTCCTTCCATCTACTAACAGAGAGACATCAGAGTGTACAAGTAAAAAATTGCTGAAATAGATTTATTAACCTGTTGTTCCCACATAATTTTGTGGGCTAATATTGCAATATTATGAGCTTTATGTGATGGCACTGCTAGCTCCTACATACTGGACTGCTTTGTGACTCTGTGACCCAGGCCTGTATTATACAAATAAATTGAAAAACAATTTCAACTTCTTGTCTAAAACCCCAATTACCTGGGATGGCTGTCGGGAAAACGATGCCTGACAATCATCCCCGAATGTACTAGCTCAGGTGCTTTTGCACAGGAGCGAGTATCATTGCTTCACAGCGGGGCAGCTAGAGGATATTTCTCTCCTCGCTCTCTTCCACCACTCTACATTCACTTAGCACAGCGACTGTTCAGTAATGAATGTCTGCTATTTAAACTAAATGATCATCGTTTAAGATTATATGTAGCTTAAAATTCTGAGCGATGATCATTCAGTTCAAATAGCAGCCGTTCGGTACTGAACCAGCTGCCCCTCTTTGAAGCAACGATACTCACTCCTGTGCAAAAGCATGTGAGCCAGTACATGCGCGGACGAGTATCGGCCATTATTTGCTGGACATTCGTCCTGTCTAAATGGGGCTTAACGGATTTGAAAACTGTGCTCTTCTAAAACTACAATTGGGTCTCCTCATGGTATTGTGATGATAAACACTGGAGGATGTGTACAAAAGGTATTCATTTCATAATCCTACGTGAAAAAATAAAGCATTTAAATGTATACAGCATATGTTTCTCTACTATAAAACTTACAAAATAAAAGTCAGTTTAATTTGGATAAATAAGGAAATCCAATGTTGAAAAAGAAAGAAAAAGGGAAAGGAAGATCATCATTAGTATTATAAGAGAATGACTATGAGAGGTTTGCCATTTTGTGTGTATTTTCTGTTAGCTGTGAAGATTCTAAAATGGGGATGATGTTTGTGTCTCTAATCTAAACCTCTGGGAGAAGGGAACATCACCCCCCCCCCCCCCACCTCCACAAGAATTGAAGAAGCAGTGTATTGTGTCCAAAAACAGGTAATACTAGTTTTGACCAGCAGAAAACTTATCCAGGGCTCAAGTTACAGCCGCATGGCAAAAAGGAATGCCTTTGTGTTAAAGGACAGGAAATGGCTGGAGGGAACAGGAAGTATCTGCTTTGGACAACAAGTCAAGAATGAATAGAACATGCTCAAGGGAAGCTCCTCCCCAGTGAATAAGCTCACAGCTACCTCACAAATACCTCCAATGGAGAATGACCTATGCGCACACAAAATGCACCCTGAATGACCTAACTTCCTGTTTTGAAACCTTATATAAACTTTTACCCGCCTAACTAAAGATTAGATGCTTTTTGGTGTACACAATGTAGACGTGTGTTCATTGGGGGAGGGGGGGGGGGGTCTCCGGGCTTGTACATTAATCAAATCTAATATGGCACCCACAGTATATCGAATAGCGAAAATTGCGCTAACAAATTTGGAGGCACTGCTGGGATGAAAAAATACAGAAATTCCATCTTTTCTGGATATAAGGGTATTTCAAAGCAGAGATGGACAGGTAATGAGCTCAAACAAGGTAATAAGTTTTATTCTTATACCTATACAATCTCTCCCTCTCTGCTATGATCCGCCCCTGTCCGGGTGAGTTGAAATATGAAAAGTCTGTATCAAAAGAACTATGAAGTAGATATACCGTGTGTGTTTTTTATATTATCTCTGTAGTAGTGAATGGTGTTTGGACTGTGCAAGTTAGGTTTTAGAAATAAGAAACAAAGAATGTGTAGGATAACTTGTTAAAAGAAAGTAAAAAGGAAATTTCATGCAAGAAAGATTTGATGAAGGTTAGAGTAGCAATTGTTAAGATAAAAAAAAAGCTACTGGTTAAAAGCAAGGTGATGTGTCCATGCGGTGAGAGAGTTTTCATTGTTCAACGTGTGGTTGATGAGGTTTCCTTTCTTAGGCGGGGGGGGGGGGGGGCTGTTCACATGGAATGCTTGCATTTGCCGTGATTCAGACATCAGCTCAGAGCATTTGGCTTGAAGTAATGGATTCCGGACAGTAGAGGCTGTCTGAGGTGTGCCTGCAGAGTATTCCCTCCGATTATGGTGGGCCAAACAGACTGTTGAGGACTACAAGGTGGTGCCAAGAGTACCAATCTGTGCCATGAGTTACGGAAGGAGAGAATTTCAATGATAAGGTTTTTCCAATTACAACATAGAAAGCAGGGGTGAAACTATAAGTGCTTATTAGTGAGATAAGCCTAACCTGTGTCGTGAGGTGTGGGAAAAATTTAATACGAGTTATTAGTAACTCGCAAGGAAATGCAATGAGTGATGTTTGTAAAACAGCTAGATACACAAAGCTAGTTAATGAGTTAAGGAAAGATAAAATGTTTAACAATTAACAGTGAAAATAGTTGCTATCTGAAATGGTGAAAATAAGTATGTGGGTGGAAATTGGGCATAAGTCGTATTACGTTTGCCATTGGATAACCCATACTGAAGAAAACATGTAAAACCGCGGTACATAAGAGTTTTTCTTATATATATATATATATATATATATATATATATATATATATATATATGTGTGTGTGTGTGTGTGTGTGTGTCTTGCTTGCTGTTGGCTGTCCTATGTACAGTAAATACAATCCTAGTTTCTACTTCACATGATAAACTTATCAGTCTGTATATGAATGAATGAAAAACCCCGGTGTGTGTGAATGTGTGTGTATGAATGGAAGGGCCCTTTATGTGAGTTATGATGTGTTATATGGTATGTATCCTCTGCAATGGCTGGAAACAAAATGAAAAAGAATAAGCAAACACTGAGTCAGACTACAAGGGGTGGAGCTAAGTGATGTAAGGAGATGGGAGGGAAAAACAATATGAAGTGGTTTTGCTCCTCTCTCAACACAGACCAAGAGAGGAGAGAAGTGTATCTCCATTTAAGTGGATGTTGGTATATATATATATATATATATATATATATATATATATATATATATATATATATATATATATATGTGTGTGTGTGTGTGTGTGTATATATACATATAAATGTATATATATATATATATATATATATATATACATATATAGCAAACATTCACAAGAAATATTATTTAATATATACAGTAAAATGGCAACTTAAAATGTATACTTAACACCTAACAAAATCTGAAGTGTAGAGAGACAGTATATCATGGAAGCTTCTTGAGACATTAAGCAGTGAGGATTTTAAGAGTGATTTCACAGCTTAACAACTCTGTGTTCTTCTTTTAATATAACAAGTCACTACACTACCTACTCACATGCTGACAGCTCTAAGGGCTGTGAACTTTGGTGTGCTGCACATTTTATTATATTTGGGAATTTTTATTGAAGATAATTATTTTTAATACAATTAGCCCTTAGGGTGACTACCCACTAGCGTTTGTGTATTTGCTGCATTTTTTTTCCAGGTGTCTATGGGGCTTTCGAATGTTAAAAGCACATCACGGCAAAATCGCAATTTACCGTGAAATTGTGATTTTGCGCGATGCAATTTTAACATTAACAAGTCCCATAGACCATTGGAGAAAAAAACCCGCTGTGAATCTTGCAGTGAAAAAGAACTGTAGTGGGTAGTCACCCTTAATTTATACACATTTATACATGTATAAACACAATATACATAAAACATATCATTACACCACTGAAGCAATGCAATTAATCATAACTAAATTCAAACAAATCATAATCTCAGCTATCCCCAACAAAAAAAATATATTAAGACACATACAAAGAGAAAAAAACTATTTTCTACCTTCTCACCTCTCTCCCTTACCCTTTCTAAATCTGATTAACCTTTCTACAATACCTCAATACAATCTGCACTCAATATGAACTATTTATATAAATCATCCCATATTCTCCAAATTTCCTCAAACTTAGTCAAACAAACTCTTTTTCAATATATCTCCCTTTCCAGGGATATAACCTCTCTTATTTTTGCAACAAAATCTTATGTCAGGGGGCAGGCTGCATCCAAAGGGCACTAATTAGCTTCCACACCTGAAACAATGTTCTCTGAATTCCCAAAGTATATTCCCATGAAGCCCATCAACAATACCCAATATACAAATTATAGGATTATGACTGGAGATGAGCGAGCACACTCGTCCGAGCTTGATACTCGTTCGAGCATTAGGGTGCTCGAGATGCTCTTTACTCGAGACGAGCACCACGCAGTACTCAAGTCAATTCCATTTCCTGTCCTGCATGTTTAGCGCCATTTTCTAGCCAATAGACATGCAGGGAAGGCATTACCACTTCCTCCTGTGACGTGCCAGTCCTATCCCACCCCCCTGCAGTGAGTGGCTGACGAGATCAAGTGACCGCTGAGTATTTAAAGCGGTCACGCCCGCGGCTCGCCTCAGACACACACTAATTAGGGAAAGTGCTGCTGAGGAGATAGGGAAATTGTTAGTGTAGGATCCTGTCCTAAAGAACCCCAATGGTCCTTCTTAGGGCCACATCTGACCGTGTGCATTACTGTTGTGGCTGGCTGGGAGCAGTTTTGCACTATTTTTTTTTTCATCTATAGCGTTCTCAGTCTGCAGTCTATTATACAGGGTATAGAGAAAGTGCTGCTGAGATAGGGAAAGTGGTAGTGTAGGATCCTGTCTACAAGAACCCCAATGGTCCTTCTTAGGGCTACCTCTGACCATTTGAATTTTACTGGGTGGCTGCTGGGAGTTGTAGTGCTTCAGTATTATGCAGCTAGGCCTGTTTGCAGCCTTCCGTATAATTTTTTTTTCTGTCTGGAGTTTGCGTTACAATACCGCTGTCAGCGTGAAAGTGTACGCAAATAATTCCATCATTATTTACACTGGTGTGTGTCTGCAGTGAATTATACGCACAGCCTAGGGCCAACACAGCCACTTTTAGAGGGAAAGTAATATACACTATACAGCCTGTATTCCTTTTAAAAAAAAAAACAGTTCTCTGTCTGCAGTGAATTAGACTGTGATCTCACCGCTAAACAGTACTGTAATATTACCGGGGCCACTGCAAAGTATTTCAGCTCAGCCGCTGTGCAGAGTGTCCCACAATACCATTTCCAATGGTGGAGTTGAGATCGCCGCAGTTACCAGCACTATCCACTGGCTTTACAGTCTTCTCCCACTCCACAAAGCCTCTATAATCTACAAGTCTCTGTGAGCAGTAAATTACCCCAATGTATCAGCGGGAGACAGCGGGTTAATTTTTCCTAGTCACAGCATAGAGCCTCCGCTATCTACAAGTTTCTGTGTGCGGTGAATTAAGGCCCAGTTGTCAGTGCTGTACAGTGGGGTAATTTATTTGGCCCCTGCTCTCTTCGTAATCCGCCATGATGCGGGGTAGGGGTCGAGGAGGCGGACGTGGACGCGGACAAGGACGCGAAGGTCCAAGTGAGGGTGTGGGCACAGGCCGTGTTCCTGGTCCAGGTGAATTATAGCCGGCTGCTGCGGGATTAGGAGAGAGACAAATTTCTGGGGTCCCCAGCTTCATATCACAATTTATGGGTCCACGTGGTAGATCTTTATTACAAACACAGCAGTGTGAGCAGGTCCTGTCGTGGATGGCAGAAAATGCATCCAGTAATGTATCGACCACCCAGTCTCCTACGCAGTCCACTGCTGCAACTCTGAATCCTCTGGCTGCTGCTCCTCCTTCCTCCCAGCCTCCTCACTCCATGAAAATGACATATTCTGATGAGCAGGCAGACTCCCAGGAACTGTTCTGGTGTCCCTGCCTGGAGTGGGAAAATGGTTCCTCTATCACCGGAGGAGTTTGTCGTGACCGATGCCCAACCTTTGGAAAGTTCCCGGGGTCCGGGTGATGAGGCTTGGGACTTCTGGCAACTGTCTCAAGAGCTTTCAGTGGGTGAGGAGGATGATGATGATGAGACACAGTTGTTTATCTGTGAGGTAGTAGTAAGGGCAGTAAGTCCGAGGGAGGAGCGCACAGAGGAAGAACAGCTGGACGATGAGGTGACTGGCACCACCTGGTTTGCTAAGTCTACTGAGGACAGGTCTTCAGAGGGGGAGGCAAGTGCAGCAGCAGGACAGGTTGGAAGAGGCAGTGGGGTGACCAGGGTTAGAGGCAAGGCCAGGGCAAAGAATCCCCCAACTGTTTCCCAAAGCACACCCTCGTGCCAAGCCTCCGTGCAGATAGCTAGGTGTTCAAAGGTGTGGATGTTTTTCAGACCGACAAATAGTGGTATGCAACCTGTGTCGCATCAAGATCAGCCGGGGAGCCACAACTACCAGCCTCACCACCACCAGCAGACGCAGGCATATGATGGCCAAGCACCCCACAAGGTGTGACGAAGGCCGTTCACCGCCTCCGGGTCGCACCACTGCCTCTTCCCCTGTGCCCCAACCTGCCACTGAGATCCAACCCCGCTCTCAGGACACAGGCACAAGCACCTCCCGGCCTGCACCCACACCCTCACCTACACTGTCCTCGACCCCATCAAGCAATGTCTCTCAGCGCCACGTTCAACTGTCGTTAGCGCAAGCGTTGGAGCGAAAGCGCAAATATGCTGCCATGCACCCACACGCACAAGCTTTAAATGTGCACGTTGCCAAATTAATCAGCCTGGAGATGCTGCCATACAGGCTTGTGGAAACAGAGGCTTTCAAAAACATGATGGTGGTGGCAGTCCCGCGCTACTCGGTCCCCAGTCGCCACTATTTTTCCCGGTGTGCCGTCCCAGCCCTACACCAGCAAGTCTCCCACAACATAAATCGTGCCCTCACCAACGCGGTTACTTAGAAGGTCCACTTAACCACGGACACGGGGACAAGTACTGGCTGGCACAGACACTATATCTCCCTCACGGCACAGTGGGTGAATTTGGTGGAGGCTGGGACCGAGTCAGAGCCTGGGAAAGCTCACGTCCTACCCACACCCAGAATAGCGGGTCCTACCTCGGTGCTGGTATCTGCGGCGGTCTATGCCACCTTCTCTAAACCCTCCCCCTCCTCCTCCTACGCAACCTCTACCTCTCAATTAAAAAGCATGAGCAGCACATCACCAGCAGTCGGTGTGGCGCGGCGCGATAGCACAGCGGTGGGCAAGCGTCAGCAGGCCGTGCTGAAACTACTCAGCTTAGGTGACAAGAGACACACAGCCCCAGAACTGTTGCAGGGTCTGACAGAGCAGACTGACCTTTCACCGCTGAGCCTCCAACTGGGCATGGTCGTGTGTGACAACGGCCGTAATCTGGTGGCGGCTCTGCAGCTCGGCAGCCTCACACACGTGCCATGCGTGGCCCACGTCTTCAATCCGGTCGTTCAGCGGCTTCTGAAAAACTAGCTGCACTTGTCTGACCTGCTCGACAAGGTGCGCTGCATCTGTGCACATTTCTGCAAGTCCACCACGGACGCTGCCACCCTGAGGACCCTGCAACATCGGTTTAATCTGCCAGAGCACCGACTGCTGTGTGACGTGCCCACAAGGTGTAATTCTACGCTGCACATGTTGGCCAGGCTCTATGAGCAGCGTAGAGCAATAGTGGAATACCAACTTCAACAGGGGCGGCGTAGTGGTAGTCAGCCTCCCCAATTCTTTACCGAGGAGTGGGCCTGGATGGCAAACATCAGCCAGGTCCTCGGCAACTTTGAGGAGTCTACCCAGATGGTGAGCGGCGATGCTGCAATCATTAGCGTTACCATCCCAGCTATGCCTGCTGAGAAGTTAACTGCATGGTATAAAGGCCGACGCTTTGCGGTTCGAACAGGAGACGGGGGATGACAGTATGTTGCTTGATAGCCAGACCACCCTCATGTCTATATCTCAGCGCATTTTGAGGAGGAGGAGGGGGAGGAGCAGGAGGAGGGGGAAGAGACAGCTGGGCACACTGCAGAGGGTACCCATCTGTTCAGCGTGTATGGGCTGTGGAGGAAGAGGAGGATCCTGAAAGTCATCTTCCTAGCAAGGACAGCCATGTCTTGCGTACTGGCACCCTGGCAAACATGACTGACTTCATGTTAGGCTGCCTTTCTCGTGACCCTCGCGTTAGACGCATTCTGGCCAGCACGGATTACTGGGTGTTCACCCTTCTCGACCCACGGTATAAGGAGAACCTTTCCACTCTCATTCCCGAAGAGGAAAGGGGTACGAGAGTGATGCAATACCACAGGGCCCTGGTAAAGAAAGTGATGCTAAACTTCCCATCTGACAGTGCTAGCGGCAGAAGGCGCAGTTCTGAGGGCCAAGTAGCAGGAGAGGCGTGGAGATCAGGCAGCATGTTCAGCGCAGGCAGGGGAACACTCTCCAAGGCCTTTGCCAGTCAAGGCTGAGTCGGAGGGACCACTGTAAAAAGATGGTGAGGGAGCACATAGCCGATCGTACCACCATCCTCCATGATGCCTCTGCTCCATACAACTATTGGGTGTCAAAGCTGGACACGTGGCATGAACTTGCACTGTATGCCCTGGACGTGCTGGCTTGCCCTGCCACTAGCGTCTTGTCAGAGAGGGTGTTTAGTGCAGCTGGGGGAATCATCACGGATAAGCGTACCCGCCTGTCAACTGCCAGTGCTGACATGCTTACACTCATAAAGATGAACAAAGCCTTATTTCCCCAGACTTCTCTTCTCCACTGGCGGAGAGCAGCGGAACCTAAAAATTCTTTTCGCTGCAACCGCAGATAAAAGCATTCTTCTCTATCATCGGAAATAAGGGGCATTTAGCTTTGTCAATTTGTCTCTGATATTAGTCCTCCTCCTCCTACTCCTCCTCCTGAAACATCATGTCATCACGCTGAACGCCCAATTTTTCTGTGGCCCAAAAGGCTCATTTAACAATATTTTTCCAATTTTTCAACGTTTCAAAAGCTTTGATACTTCAACATGAACCAATTTTTTGAACAGGGCTGCCTCCAGGCTGTGTTACAAATTAAGCAACAGCGAGCTGTATCTTTAAAAAAAATATTTATGGGTTTCACCTGCCCTCTCGGTTGAGCAATTTTTCAGGGGTGCATTTGTACTCTTGGTACACTAATTTTTCTGGCACTTGCCTATACTCTTAACTAACTAATTTTTCCGGCCTTCGCCTACAGTCATGGTACCCCAATTTTCAGGGGTTCGCCTATACTCTTGCTGCAGAAATTTTACTGGGGTCTGTCTATACTTCTGCTACATAAATATTACTGGGGTATGCCTAAACTTCTGCTACAGAAATGTTACAGGGGTCTGCCTATATTTCAGCTACATAAGTGTTACTGGGGTCTGTCCATACTTCTGCCACATAAATGTTACAGGGGTCTGCCTATACGTCTGCTTCAAAAATGTTACTGGGGTCTGCCTATACTTCTGCCACATAAATGTTACAGGGGTCTGCCTATACTTCTGCTACAGTAATGTTACTGGGGTCTGCCTATACTTCTGCTACAGAAATGTTACAGGGGTCTGCCTGTACTGCTGCTACAGAAATGTTACAGGGGTCTGCCTATACTTCTGCTACAGAAATGTTACTGGGGTCTGCCTATACTATTACAACAGAAATGTTACTGGGGTCTGCCTATACTTCTGCTACATAAATATTACAGGGATCTGCCTATACTTCTACTACAGAAATGGTACTGGGGTCTGCCTATACTGCTGCTACAGAAATGTTACAGGGGTCTGCTTATACCTTTGCAACTGGAATGTTACAGGGGTCTGTTTATACTATGGGTGCACACAGACTTCCCATCGCGGTGTTTTACCTATCTGGGCCCAAAACACTGACTGACTAGGGCATAAATTGTGGGACGAGGCCAATATGTATTTTCTCTCGCGTTACCACAGTTATCCGGGGCACTGGTTTGGGCCAAATAAGAGGAGCGATACTGCACAAATGAGACGTTCACAGCTGCACTAGCATCGGAGTCCGCTCTATGTCCGCGACTGCTGAGGGTTTGTGCAGAGGCCTATGTCCTCGGCGCAGTGAAAGTCTACCATGTTTGGGAACTCTGATTTCTTCATGGTTCATGTCTTGAGTTGCCTAGGACCCAGCTATGCTGTGGGTGCACACAGACTTCCCATCGCGGTGTTTTACCTGTCTGGCACAAAGTCACTGACTGACTTGGGTAGGGTACAGAGTGCAGATAGCTTTCCCCTTGTGTTGTCGATGAGGTATCCAGCACCCAAACAGAATGAGTAGTGTGTGGACACATAGATTCCCCATTGCTATGTGACTCGCGGCACCTTGGGTCACACAAGATGGAGGCTGGGACTGAGCCTGACCCTGGACCCGCTCACGTGCTTCCCACACATTGTGGAGATGTGTAGAAGTCCTGGGCTGGCACCTGAGTCCCCTTTATGCCCACATTTGCGGCTCCTGACAATTTTGCAACAGAGGTGCCATGGGATTGGAATGATGATCGTACGTTAATTTATCATCGATTCTCAACAGCATTGTGGGCTATCGCACCCCCTATCAAAGAGGGTTGTTGCCTGGCCCTGCCAACCCTCTGCAGTGTGTGCCTCCAGTTCCTCCTCATCGCAGACACACTTATAAACAGACATGAGGGTGGTGTGGCTATGCAGCCAGCGTGTGGCATGAGGGCAGCTGAAGACTGCACAGGGACACTTTTGTGTGCGCTGTGGATGCAGGGTCGTGCTGGGGGATGCGGTGGTTGGGTAGCATGTAACCCAGGAGAAGAGGCAGCGGTGTGTCCCACAGGCAATGCTTGTGCATGGTTGGAGGAAATGTTGTGCTTAGCTAAGGTGTGCCTTGCTAATGAGGGTTTGTCCGAAGTAAAAATTGTTAGGGGGGGCAGACTCTAGCCCCCATTGTGGCTTAATAGTGGGACCTGGGAGCCTGAGATTCAGCCCTGCATGCTGCCCCTGCCCTTCCCTGTCTGTTTCTGTGGTGTTTCCATGACTTTCGAATGTTTTCCAGAGTTTCACAAGTGAAGACCTATGCGGAGCATCGGTCATATACAAAAATGCTTGAGTCGCCCATTGACTTCAATGGGGTTTGTTACTCGAAACGAGCTCTAGAGTATTGCGAAAAGTTTGACTCGAGCAACAAACACACAAGCATTTTGGTGCTCGCTCATCTCTAATTATGACCAATATTCAAAAGGTGTTTTTTTTTTAATTACTTCTAGTACTCCATTGCAAAACTCATACAAGTTTGCATTAAATCTGCACCATCTGTGTAATGTTTTGGACAGTGTGAGTTTAATCTAATACCCATGTTAAACAACCTTAATGGAGTACAATAAGCTCTATGCACTCCATACAATTTTAACACTGAATTTCAGATAGAGATATCACTGGAATCATATGCAACACTGTGGTCCATTTATTTTCACTAATGAAAATCTGTATTGCCCATAGTAATCAATCACAGCACAGCTTTTATTTTACCTCAGTGGTATAAGAAATAGCAATCAATCACAGCATAGCTTCCATTTGACCTCAGCAGTATAAGAAATGGCAACCAATCACAACGCAGCTTTCATTTAAACATTTATGCATCGCCCGGTGCTGAAGAATGCTCATGCAAAATTTCACTTAAATCGGACCAGAACTGTGGATTTGTATTTGACAAACAGATTTTCCGTTTTATATATAAGATACTGTAAATGAATGAAGAAAGCAAATGATATGAATAAGTGTTCTGGTACCATCATTAATGCTATGAGCACAGGGCCTGTTATCAACAGTATTACAAGCCTTCTGGGATTTTTCACAATATTTTTGCAAAAAGAAAAAGTGCCAATTTTTGGCAAAAATGTTCCTGCAGTGCAAGGATGTTGTATATAATATATTGCATATTTTCTAATTATTGTTATTATTATTACTACTAATTGTAGAATGTCATATGCTCTTTCAAGAATTTTGTATACTTTTCATATATTATGAAGTCTTATAAGTATCATAAAAATTCCACTTCTATGATGGCAGCAAAGTCTATAACTTTACTAAGTTTATAGCAGATGAAACTGACAATTTTAAACTTTGCACATTCTGACATCTCTAAAGGAAAATGAGAACTATATAAGAGAGAATAATTAAACTAAATGGGATACAGAAGTCTCTACTGCAACATAAACAACATGTGTAGTATGAAGATTGAAAATGTTACAGTACTTCTAAAGGTTAGGTAGTGTAAATCATAAAAAAATGTCAAAACTCGCAACTGTAGATTTAAATGGCAAAACATTAGTGTAATAACTTTTAAAAAGAGAATAATGAGAATAAAAGTAAGTCTCCTTTGAAAATTTTGCGTTAGATGATGTCAACATATTGTTAAAGTCATCTAATATACTTAGTAAAATATCACTCTCATACATTTAAACGAGATGTAGGGAAAAATCAATCACTTTAGGTCAGAAGTATAGCATTATGGAAAGGTCACATCCATACAAGCATACCATCATGCACCGGCCAAATACAATTTATGCTATGAGCAAAAATTAGTGAAAAGTAGCAAAATTTCGACACATTCACCCTTGATAATATTATTTATCAATGTTTGAAGGCAAAGAAAAGAGCATTTATTTATTTGTAGAATTATAGAATATAGGCATGGTGCCTGTAATGTAAGGTCATATACTCAATTAGTACCATATTTTAATTTCAAAAAGCCTTTATAAGTAGACAGCGCACTCTTATTTTACCCTCTTCTACAGTTTATGGGTTCATAGATGGGCAACTAAATTAATAAATGGAATCAGTGGACGATAACACCCAGAGAGGTTATCAAAATTGAGGTTATTTAGTTTAGCAAAACAGATGGGTGACCTAATATCTTTGTATAAATAGGTCAATACAGAGATCTCTCCCATCATCTATATATACCATGCTTTCTGACTGCAGATGGGTGGCATCCTCTATTTGTAGAGGAAAGAAGTTTTTTACACCAACAAAAAATGCAGTTCTTTACTGTAATATCAGTGATGTTATGGAGCTCTACCTGATGATGTGGTGATGACCAACTCACCAAGAGTTCATGAGGAACCTGGATGCCTTTCTTGAGTGCAACAATAATACATTTTATATTCACTAACTTACTTTAGAAGGGTTGTTGATCCCGGTATTATTCTGACTGCCAGACTTGGAGTTGGGAAGGATTTTTTTTCTCTAAAATAAAAATTGACTTTTACCTCATGTTTGTTTTCTTTTTGCATTCGTCTTGATCAACATTTCAGGATAACAGGCTGAACCAGATGGACATATGACTTTTTTCAGCGTTACATACTATATTACTATGTTACTTTCTGAAAAAAATTATAAAATATAAGTACAGTCACTTCGGAAATCAGATAACAGCGTGAGGCTTATACAAGTACCACATTCTTGATATTTGCCATAATGGTGCCATTGTACACTATAAACTTTGGTTTAATAATAAACCTTACTGCTTATGGTGAGTGGAAGTAACACAGTGAAACATCTTTGAGACGACCGCCCTTAACTGAAATCTCAAAGAAGAAAATAGAGCAATTTTAAATCTGTCACAGAACAATTTAGTCTTTATGGGAGTGTTCTTTGTACAATTTTTACATTATTAATTTTATTTTGTGATCTTTTTAAGCATTAATAATAATAATCTTTATTTATATAGCACCAACATATTCCGTAGCGCTTATGAGACAGGGGAAACTAACAAAACCACAGTTACAAGTAGTAATCAATTGATAGAAAGAGTAGGGGGTGAGGGTCCTACTCCAATGAGCTTTTATACTACAAATAATGGGGTGATACAGAAGGTAAAGGGGCTGGAGTAGTGCACAGTATGGTGAGGTGTAGAGTGTGGGCTGCTATATACATAGACAGTAGTCAAAATTGACCTGTATAGTGGCTGAATCGTTATGACTGCAGGGGGTGGTTGATTGTGGCTAGCAGGTTAATTTAATTAACTTCCAGTCTTGGGACCATGTATTTGAGGAGAGTAATATTACCTAATTGGATTAGCCTAATACAAAACCTAGCCTAACCCCACCAGAAAATTATTTTAGACCACTGGTCCAGTGTACTATTACCAACATTATTCTGTCACCGAGCATCATTCAGAGGTTCCACAGTTTGTTGCTGCTGAAGCATCCTGCTCGTTGATGTTAGCCACCAATTTTACCAATTTGTAATTTTTTTTTATTTGGCTAAGCATGTGTGTTTGTTAGGCAATGTTGCAATTTTTCATTTTTTAATTTGATTTTCCATATTAGTAGAATTTCAAAGTAAAACTTGTTTTGTTTTTTTACAAACAGAAGGATATGTTACCATCACAGTCTAAGGTTCCATTAAGAGTCTCCAGTGCAGATTTAGCGCACAATTTTGAACAAAATAATGGAGCATGCTTTGCTATTTTGTCCAAAATGCCAGAGAGCAGAAAAAAAGCCAGAGGAACCGCATTAGAATAAATGGGGTACATCTAGCACCCCTTGTGTCTGTCATAGCACTCATGCTCCAATGATAAAATTGCGAAATGGAAAGCCATCACCCAAACAATTACATTTTTTTCCCACATGATGAACTACATTAAAAAATAATTTTAAAAATGCCAAAGTTGATATTTTTTGTTGATACGCCTCGCTGAACCACAATGAAGAATTATTAAAAATTGCTTATACTCAATAAAAACTACAAATCTTCCAGTAAATAATGCAGAAAAATAAAAATGTTATCTCTCTTAGAATACAAATTCAATTTGTCTTCTTTGAAAAGTGTTTTTATTTTGCAAAAATAAGAAAAAATAAATAAAATGCATGTATATTAATTTGGTATTGATGTGATCCAATTCACCTTCAGGCCTCAGTCACACGGGCGCATCGGCATCCGTACACCGGCGCCAATGCGCCCATGTGACTGCAGGAAGGAGACGGCCGTACCTAAAAATGGTCGTCTCTCTGCAGCGCCGAAGGAAAGAACATGTGACCGGCAATGAAGCCAGTCACATGTTCTTTCCTCCGGCGCTGCAGAGAGACGGCCGTCTGCAGGTACGTCCGCCTGCTGGTGTCAGTCACACGGGCGCATCGGCGCCGGTGTACGGGTGCCGATGCGCCCGTGTGACTGAGGCCTCAGAATTAACTAAGAATGTAAATTTATGCCATACAGTGAACACCATAAAAAAATGTAACAATTATAGGAGCTGAAATGTCTTCATGTTATCATAAAATAGAATGCCACATTCCCAAATGAATTTTCTATTTTCTATTTTATTTCCACTCTGCTACTCCTATTAGTGAGGCTTTTATCACTGAGGAAACAAAGTGGTCCTACACCTCAGCACATGAAACCAATTTTTAAATGGAAAACTACAGTTCCCAGAAGCATCCTGCATCCCTTCCTGGCTGCTACCACCTCCTATCTCTATGCATTTATCAGTAACACTACTTTGCCTGTGCAGTGAAAGGTTTAATTTAAAAGGGTTAACTTATTTGTCTGGGAAGGGGGAGCTGAACTGTGCTTACTAAATGCAGGGAAGAGAGATCAGAGACACAGCCTGATCTGCACATGCTCCCCGTGTATGCTGAAGGCAGGTACAGTTACATAAGAGCAAAAGCAGGCTAAACTGAGGATGCTCCACCAGAACGGAGGACTACTGGAGGCCATGTCCTGGAGCAACTAAAGGTAATTAGAGAGTGGGGATGGGATATTTAAGGGTATGAAAAGTCAAGGCTGATGCATTTAAAAAAAATTGTGTACTTGCAAAGTTTAATGATTTAAGCTTAGAACACTTTTAAGACCCCAATGTGATATAGGGAATACCCCTTTGGGAATGTAATGCATAATTTCGCTAACATAAAGAATTATGCTTAAAAGAATATTCCAATCTCAATAATGACATCTCAAAGAGGCCCTTAGGGGTAAAATTATTAAAATTAGCAAATACGCATATGTTTACATTTTATTTGGGCAGTTTTCTCTTTATCCCTCCTTTGTCCCTTAAATTGTTCACTGCAAGTCTCCATGGAATAAAGTCACCACTGCTTTCTTGAAGTGGTGGTCATGCCTGCAGAATAATATCTAGGTGTTTCCTGATCAGCTTGCCTGGATCCTTGGGTGCACACTTTGTTTGATCCTGCGCAATAGTCCCTAACCGAATAACTCTTTATATCTCTATAGACTTGAATAGAATCAATCTGATGTATATGTAGTAGCACCTAATCCTGTCCTGTTCTCTCTACTTGCTAGAGAATTTCATGTAAAAGCATGGCAAAGACCATATCATGTATATTGTAAGGTGCACTAACAGGAGCACGGATCGTTGGGTGGGCAGCATAATACACACAGAGTTATGTAATGCCCTGCTCCATTCTTTAAATTCCTCAGAATACGGCCAAAGTAGCAGTAGGGAGGCCTTGATATAGAAAGCAGTTGACTGGTGCTTTCTGTCATGTCAGCTGTCATTTCTTAGCTGGATGAGCCTGCTGGCTGCAGTAAGGAGAGGACAGTTGCTTACAGAATGGTGTGCATCCACTCACATCCAGCTCTCTGTACTCTTACAATCTGTTCCTGGCTGCTCCTCACGCAGTAAGCCGATTTCACGTACTTGTGATACCCTGCTGCTTCTCTAACACTTCTGGTTCATATTCCTCACAAAATATGTAGCACTGCTTCCTTCTTTTCAGGTATATGAGCCAGAAGCTTTAGAGCAGCTACTGTATACGGATACTGTATATCACCAGCATGAAAACTCAATTACACTGCTGTCATTACACTGTTTGCTAGCTCCTGATGCTACATTCATTAATGTTTATCAACATAGGAGGTGTGCACACAAAACCCTACTTGACATGTTCGGCAGCAGCATAGTCCCAACTACAAGAGAAGCATAGCTCAGTAACTAAACGTAGAACTGTTGGGGAAGAAAAAGTTGAACTTTGAACTTTTGGAGTTAGGAATGTTTTATTTCATAAAGATAAACCAATCTGAAATTTGCTTTACTAATAGGCAAATTTCCCAATATGGATGTTACGGTACTCTGACCCCCGAGCGCCCGGTGGGGTGCCCTGAACTTCCCGCACCCCACTGTCCCTGCCTACTTGCCTCGGCCCTGGCTAATCCCAGGCGGACAACTGGACGGCGGTCCCTGTGCTGGCTAGGGACCTGGCGACTGACAAGAGAAACTAACTGTTAGGGGGACAGAGTGCCGACAGAGAGGCAGATGGAAAAGACCAACAGAACAAACAAAGCTACAGGCAGGCTGAAGGCAACTGACTGGCAAACTAGGGCTAGCTGAGAGTGGCTGCAGACAGACTAGCTAGTAGCAGACAGAACCAGAACAGACTGAGAAAAAGGCACACTAGAAAGAGACTGACTAGCAACTAGTACTGACTGACTGACAAGGCAGAACTGACTAGTGGCTAACAGAACCAATAACTGGCAGTGAGCTCAGGTCACTGCCAGCCTTATAAATGAAAGACTCCGCCCCAGGGCGGAGAGTGGGAGGAGCCAGCTCCCCCACTACTGCACAAGAGAGATTGAGGAGTGCGGGCGGCGCCCTACGGGCGGACACGCCCATGCCACCGCACACCAACCGTTCCACGTCGCCGGTAGAGCCCCGACGTCAGGGCTCCAGGACGCCGGAGCTAACACCGGGGTGGCGCGCGCTGACCGCGGGACCCTGCGCTGCCCTGCACGGTAACAATGGAGCTTAATTTCCTTCACATAAAACAATTGAGTGAGACATATGGATCTGGTTATTTGGTGAGCCAGACCTGTGGGAATCAGCTGATTTCAGAGGCTTTTTCAATAAATTGCACAAGGATTTGTTTATGATAAAACAACCTCTTTAAAGCATTGCAGCCTCTAAAATTGTCTTGGGTGAGGACAATATTGCTAAATAATTTAAAATTAGCTCATTGATGAAAGGCAGATGAAGTAAATAATCAAAATTGTGTTCATCTGCCTATTTATTTAAAGGAACTAATTAGGAAGAGGAAGAAATATTGTAGCCAGAAAGAACAGGGAACATTATACTGTATCTCAGATCCCCTTGAACAATAGGACATGTAGAGTTGTTACACGTTCTATTCTCACTTATAACAACGGATGAGAATAAGGCATGTAACAACTTTTTCTTTTCGATTATCAGTCTGTGAGAATATTTTGCATGTGAATAGCCACATAAACATTGTGTGCTGTTAATGGAATACATAGACAGTACAAGACCAGAATACATGGTTGTGTGAACTGGCCCTTAATAGAGGCTTTTCTTTTATAACTAACATATTAATAAAATCACAATATCATTGTGTGCTTCTGCTTTCCATGCATTTCTACATAGAGAACATCATGCTGTTTTTGTTGCTAAAAATATAGAAAAAACAATCCGGCAAATTAATGTCAAATCATCTATTCAAGTCTTACGGACATGTTCTGATTGCATTAACAATGTAAGATAATAGCCTAATAACATATTCATTGCATACAGCTGCAAGTAACAGACAAGGGATACTATTTTTGTCGTGATCAGTTTTCCCTAGAGATTTAATATTCTCTGATTGTTTTATATATTTGGAAAGTGTGAAATGTGTTGTTTTTTTTCATTTTCTTTCACATTTAATTACAAAGTGATATAGTAAATAGCTTGATCTGTTATTTTTGGTAGAACATCTTGGTGATAATTAACTAAAGCATGTTTTCATATAGCGAAGTCATTTTAAGAGGTGAAGAAAATGAAATATTTAAACTAAAGAGCAACTTATTTTTATATTGTATTGTATAGATGTAATAGCAATCTGTAAACCAATGTTTGTTGTGGCACAAATGTTTATTTGATTTGATGAACCTATGTTCATGCACAATCTGTGTACCATGACCACTCCAATGCAAAGAAAATCAGCAGCCATGCTATGCAAAATGTGTAGGAATTAAAGAGTCTGCAACCTACTTTTAGCTGTTAAGCTAAACTTAAGGGCTAAAAGCAGGTGACCCATGGAGTCTGGGGATATAAGTGTTATACTTACCTCCTCTATTGTTCCCCCCATGTCAGCATTGGAAGCCAATGCTGCGGTGCATTGAGCAGTGCTGCCAAGTAGTCCTTCCATTATAAAATTAAAAAGGGGTGGACTACTTATTGCACTGCTCAATGCATTGAGCAATGGCTTTTAGTGCCTACACTGGGGGAATGACAGGGGAGGTAAGTACAACTCTTACATCCCTGGACTCAGCAAGTCACCTACTTTCAGTCCATAAGCTCAACTTAGAGGGCTAAAAGTAGGTGACAGACTTCCTTTAAGTCAATGTTTTAGTATGTCTATTAAAGATCAGAGTTTTTAGTCCTAAAGGACCAGAAATGTTTTAGTGATTTTACACAAGTGGTGGTTTTATCACATGATCACCGGATCCCACAGAGGAAATGGCACTGCCGTCCCCTGTATTCTTTAAATAGCTTAGAGTACTATGTAGCCTGTAAAAGACAAGGCAGAAGCAGTTTAAAATGGCTTCTGTCTTCTCATCCGGGTCCACGGCTGTCTCTGGCAGCCAAGCATCTGACCTACTCTTGCTAGCTTGCAGAATAATCAGCTTTAATCCTACACCATTTTTTCCTATGGCACAAGATTAAAGACCAGGACCAAACGCTGTATATTTACAGAACCGAGTCCTTAATGGGTTAATGTCTAACATGGTAACCCAGCATTTAAGGCTAAAAAAAGACCTATGTCCATGCAGATCAGTCTATTATTCTGCAATGTTGATCCAGAGAAACACAGAAAACACTATGAAGTAGTATCATTTTAGGGAAAAATCTCCTTCCCAACTCCAAATCTGGCAATCATAATAAATCCCTGGATCAGCAATCCTTCTGAAGTAATCTAGTGACAATAAATTGTGATATTGTTGCACTCAAGAAAGGCATCCAGACAACTCTTGAACTTTTTAAGTGAGTTTGCCATCACCATGTCTGGAGATGTACATTTGATTAGTAACTGCATACACTATCATGAATTGTGTTAATGCACTGCATAACTGCATATGTCTTTCTGGATCTTATATTTGACTAGATTTTTACATTGTTATAATATTGCACAGTATTATGTATAACAACTATTTACCATAAAAGTACATTTTTTACATCTGCCAATGGGTGAGCTATATTAGGCAGCAAGCGAACAGTCAATTCTGGAAGTTGATAAGCTGGAAGCAAGAAAAATGGGCAGATCTGAGCAATTGAGCATGTTTGACAATGTTCACATTTTAATGACTACGTAAGAGCATCTCCAAAATGGTAAGTCTTGCTGGCTGTTCCCAGTATGCAATGGATTATTTTCTAACAAAAGTAGTCCAAGGAAGAATAGTTGACAACTTGATGACTGGGTTACCATAACCCAAGGCTTATTGATGCACTTGGGGAGCAAAGGTAGCCCATCTGGTTTGATCCCTCAAGAGATACTGCAGCACAAATTGCAGAAAAATTCTGCTGTCTATACAATGGTGTTAGATTACAAAGTGAATCACAACTTCCTCTGAATAAGACTTTGTTAGTATCAAAATTGAACCAGAAAGCGATGAAAGAACATATCCTGGTCAAATTAATCATGTTTATTATATATCATGTGGACAGCAAGATGTGTGTACAGCAATTACTTGGGTAAGACGTGACCAGGATACTGTATGGGAAGAAAGCAAGCTAGGGGCAATATGATTCTTTGGGTAATATTCTTCTGGGAAATGTGGGATCTAGTATACATGTAGTTGTTATTTTTGCCAAGTTCCTGTAGTGGGGAAGCCCTTAGAGCCCCTTTACTACATATTCCCAAGTTGGGGTGTTGCAACTGTTGGTTGTTATACTGTTTATAATCTTTGCCTAACTTTTTTGCGGTCAAGTAATGTCACTGCATATTTCAAGTATTCAATATGTTTCTTAAATTTCATTGGTTGCAGGCAGTCATGGGGAGAGGATGTGCAGATGATAGGACATCGAGCATGCCCCATAATAAAGCTGCACTCCATTAAGCGGCATGCAGATGTAACAGAAAAGCATGACAAAAGGGCACTGTATTAGGCCTTCTGTTTACCAGACTATATCACAGCTTCGTTCCCTAGGCTGTGATTCTACTACAAGTGACTTGGTGGTTTCCACCGAAGGGCTCAAAAGTAAGCAGGTTTGAGAAGAAGTAATTTATTCAATAATCATCATAAAATTAGCTGAAGTAGAATCCTAGGGTTGGCCGAATCCTCTCTTCCAGAGATTGCTGAAGTTTGCTATTCTAATAAGGTTCATATTTTTCCCTTCAAAGACCTATCCCTGTTAAGCACCATCCTTGCAAACTGGTGCTCTTTGTGAAATACAAAACTTGGATTCTGTATCCTGCAGGCCCCCCATCACAACACCTGTCTATGATACTCAAACTCATCCCTAAGCCCGTTTTACCTAACCATCATGGCAGACCAAGTATATACTTTCACGGCATTGGTGTCCCCTAATGGCAATGGCCTCTATTGGCAGGATGCTATTCTTGGCCACACTAAAAATTGTTAAGGAATACTTTGAGGTATATGTAATAACGTGCATGCTCCAAGTGAGGAATGTATACAGAGCGGTAGATAGTAGTGCAGCAGCAGACAGTAGTGCAGTACCTAGAGATGAGCGTGCATGCTCGTCCAAGCTTGATGCTCATTCAAGCATTAGCCTGCTCGATGTACTCGTTACTCGAGCCGAGCACCACGCAGTGCTCCGGTGCTCGAAAAAATTTCACCCTCTCCTCCCCACATTTTGTCAATGGAGCCGCGGCTGGTGTCGGCGGCTCCATTGAAGTCAATTGCCTGTCGGCAGGTGGGATTCTCTACCGCAGCTGTCATGTGTGAAAGCTGCGGTAGGGAATTGAAGAATTCCTCTGCTGTATCTGTCACAGATATGGCAGGTGCAGCAGCAGGGAATTCTTGTCACTAGCGGGGATGAAAGAAACATCTGCCGCTTGCGGCAGATGTGTTCTTCATCCCCGCAGGGGACACGGCAGCGGCGGAGAGGTAAATTTATTTATTTATTTTTGCACTAAAATTATTGTTTTTCAGGGAAGGGCCTATGTGAAAAGCCATTCCCTGAAAAACAATTCAGGGGTGCAGGCAGACCATTGTTTTCATTGGAGCCATCGGCAGCAGCCGCGGCTCCATTTAAAACAATGCAGAGCATGGGTCACCTTCAAAAATGCTTGAGTCTCCCATTGACTTCAATGGGGTTCATTACTCGAAATGAGCTCTCAAGCATTACAAAAAGCTCGGCTCGAGTAACGAGCACCTGAGCATTTGGTGCTCGCTCATTTCTAGCAGTAACAAATAATGCATATGTGGACTGGCAGATGACAGGACTCCACACATTAGCCTTTAATAGTCCTCACAGGCACATAATCCCATCAGATGAATACAGGCAGGGTGAGCAACAGTGGGAAAAGTCTGGGTTCAGCCAACCTTGGTTGTAAGTAATATAGGAAAATCACAAATCCCTCTGCTACTTAGAGGCCTGAAGTTATAGAAGAGTAGTAGATTTACTTCACAGGGGGGACTTGGATATAACCAACTCCCTCCAGTCTAGGTCAGCCAGTAAGAGGTTGCTCGGAGGATCACAGGGAAATCCTTTAAGGAGATCCTTTTCTAGTCAAACATCTCCAAACTAGGCCACAAATAGTATTTAGAAAAATGTAAACCTTAGGCAATATACTAGCACCTTCACTTCCAAGAAAACAGTATACACATATAAATAACCTAACGTCTAATATATGCGGTAAGCGTATATGCGGAGCCTATAGATGTGGTATAAAAAATTGTAAGTGCTGCACAAGCATTTGTCATAGAAGAAAATAAATCCTTTTGGACAAAAAAGATTTAAAAAAATATAAAATAAACAAGTTACTCACTGATGGATTAAGTAAAATTTCTATATATGCAGGTTATCCCTGTACAATCTGTAGTCTGTAAAGCTAATAAGGAGGCTCTCTGACAATAAAAAGGAAGTGCCTTCGCAATGCAGTGATATCCACATATCGCACCAATACCTATACTGGTCGGGTGGATATGTGGTACCTGTAGCGAAGTATAATCATGAGGTTTGGGTTATGAAATGCAAGGATTTCTGGCTTCTATCCATTAACTAGACTCCCACCTCACTCTATGTATATGTGTATGTCTGTCCAAAATTGGTGTTTTTAAGTAATATTTAAAGGGGTTGTCCCGCGCCGAAACGGGTTTTTTTTTTTTCAATAGCCTCCCCGTTCGGCGCGAGACAAACCCGATGCAGGGGTTTAAAAAAAAAAACGGATAGTACTTACCCGAATCCCCGCGCTCCGGTGACTTCTTACTTACCTTGCGAAGATGGCCGCCGGGATCTTCACCCACGGTGGACCGCAGGTCTTCTCCCATGGTGCACCGTGGGCTCTGTGCGTTCCATTGCTGATTCCAGCCTCCTGATTGGCTGGAATCGGCACACGTGTCGGGGCGGAGCTACGAGGAGCAGCTCTCCGGCACGAGCGGCCCCATTCAGAAGGGAGAAGACCGGACTGCGCAAGCGCGTCTAATCGGGAGATTAGACGCTGAAATTAGACGGCACCATGGAGACGAGGACGCTAGCAACGGAACAGGTAAGTGAATAACTTCTGTTTGGCTCATATTTAATGCACGATGTATATTACAAAGTGCATTAATATGGCCATACAGAAGTGTATACCCCCACTTGCTTTCGCGGGACAACCCCTTTAATAAAGTTAGTAATTTTAATTACATTTCTTTTTCGGTGACTAGTTATAACTTGAACACATGATATTTAATCTATTTTTCATTAATAATTTAATTTTTCTATTCACTATAATACTATGGGTGTATTCTAGTTCAACAGGTTTCAGTGTTGTATTCTGCAGTTTTCTATTTGGGTGTTTTATCTGACACATTAATACAGCTGCTTTATTGCTAGCTAAAAAATGCAACTTGCAGTCCAAAAATATGTATATTCAAAATGAAAATTAAATGTGCAATAATAAAGAAAGCCAAAAAACACTGAAACCACGCCATTTCCATGGTGAACATCCATTTATTTGTCTTATCTATAATGTTAAATGCCTCAGATATGGGGGCGGAGCATGACCGCTGAAGGAGATGGAGTACTGAGCTCTGAGCTCCGTCTCAACGGCACCCGCGGGGACCCTATACAGCAGCCACAAGAAGTTTAGATGGGGAAGATCGTCAGAGAAAGAGGGGGAGAAGCGCAGAATACCCCCAGAACGTTTAAAGGACAAGCAGACATGCAGCGGTACCTTAAAGACCGCAGCACCCGCTCTCCCCGTGCTCCCTCCAAGATGGCGCCGGCTGCAGAGTTCACTGCCTCTAACCGTAAGGAGGGGGAGGATCGGGCCTCCACCAATGGGGTGGATGGAGAAGTGTGTCCAGGAGCTTCATGAGGGAGATATTTTCTCAGGCTTTACACCCTTCAAGAGCAGACCTGACCAAGATTATGGTGGCCACAGAGTGGAAGAGCTGGAGTCTGCCACAGCTGCAATCACCTCTCACTCTCTAGATATTGAAAAGACTCTCAAAGACCACCACTCACAAATCAATAAATCCCTCTTAATGCAGGAGGATATCGAAAACAGAAATAGGTGCAACAACGTGCGCATTAAGGGGCTCCCAGAGTCATGGGCATCTGACTGCTTATCTAAGGTGGTTAAAGAAATTTTTAGCCAGCTCCTGGGTGAGGACAGAGACGCTACCATCAACATTGAGCGTGTTCATAGGGCCCTCAGACCCTTGCCCCTTGTCTCAGACCCCCTGAGAGACATTGTCTGCAAAATACTCTCATTCCCGGACGTTTTCGAAATCCTAAAAGCAGCGAGGCAAGCTAAAGAAATTCGTTATGGTGACGCCTCTCTACAAATCTTCCAAGATTTGGCCCCATCCACATTGGTTAAGCGTCATTTATTGCACCGACTCATTGATGCCCTAAGAGACAAGGGGATAAAATATGCATGGTTGTTCCCTTTCGGCTTGGGGATAGCCCACAAAGGTTGCAAACTTAATATTCGTTCTCCTGAAGAACTCCATCAATGCTGGCAATTCCTGGACATAGATCCAATTGATATACCAAGCTGGCTCCTTCTACCGGACCCCCCAAGATTCCCCTCTTTGACGACCCCAGGGAGCTGGCAACCAGTTGTAAATCATAAGTCCCCAAAGGGAAAGAAAAAGAAAACTAGAGATGACCACGAAGCGATGGACACCTGAATGACTGTTCAGAAGGAAGTCTGTGACTGTCTCATCTGTTAGGGTCTGATTTTGAACATGCCAGCGCTCCTGCCCATTTTGTGTTTTTCATACCATTTATGGTTATAGTTAACTGGCAGGAGAACTGACAAGTCCATGGACCCGATACCTTGTCTATCTTCACCTATGTTGGCGTGATTGCGACCCTTGGTCCGTTATATGGGTTCTTCTTAGAGGGGAAGAACCGCTTCCTTTCCATCCCTTTCCCCCCGCCTCTTTTCTTATGGCTCTCTGTCATTCCCCACAAGTTAAGCCGTAATACATGTAAACGTACTTAAATTCTATTAAGCTTATAATATGTTTATATTATCTGTTTCTTCGTTAATGATGCTCTGTCAGTTGACAGGGTCCCCGACCGTGCCTGTCAGGTCAGGCAGAGTAAATTTTGAATTTGCTCCTAGGTATCGCTTTGCGTTACCTTAAAGTGCTCGCCCACCATTCAGTGAGGTTTTTGGAAGCTTGCCAATTCCTCTACTGAAAGTTAAGCTCTCTATCGCACTTATATTGTTTTTTCTTTGTATACCCTAATTTTTCCCCATATCGTTCTCCCTACCCACCCTCCTCACCCGACCATCTCCCCTTCCTGGCTCGGAGAAGATCCTCTACTGTCGTGATAAGCAGTACACATTTCTAATACCATTTTTTTTGCTATTTCTTCCTAAGCAGTAACTATGGTGGATCTCCATCTCACTTCATTTAACGTCCGAGGCCTCAATACGCCAGCCAAATGCCACAATGTCGCCTTTCTCATCAAAAGATACGGCACGAAAATCCCATTTCTGCAGGAGACCCATTTCAAGGGGGACAGGTGCTTCGCGTTGCCAGGTAAGCAATTCTCTCAGCACTTTCACAGCGCCCATGCTACTTCTGCCTCCAGAGGGGTGTCAACTCTCTTTCACAAATCCATCAGCTTCACTTGCGACTCACAGTACACTGAGGGTGAAGGTAGAGTCCTGCTCTTGAAGGGGTCTATTAACAACACACAGGCTACAATTGCCAATTTGTATGCACCTAATGTCGACCAAGTCCCCTGGCTAATCTCTCAGTTAGAGATACTAAAACATTTCGTGGTTGGTCAGATCATCTTAGGGGGCGATTTAAATCTCACCCTCAATCCTCTTCTGGATTCCTCTACAGGCCGCTCCCAGATTTCCCAGATGAGGCTAAGGAGACTGAATAAAAGCTTACAGGATCTGGGCCTGGTGGACGCCTGGCGTCTTTTACACCCATCAGATAAGGACTTCTCGTTCTTCTCGCAGGTCCACCTTTCCCACCAAAGACTTGACTATCTCTTTGTTTCCTCTGGGCTCCTCACTTCCCTAATGGGGGCTAAGATAGACTCAGCGACGGTCTCCGACCACGCACCAGATCATGTTACTCTGCGTCCCCTCCAACAGCACCCTAAGGAATGGAGATGGAGGTTAAACGCTACCTTATTGGATTCTAAATACGATATCTCCTCCTTATCCACTCTAATAGAAGAATATTTTCAGCTTAATTCAAAGGGAGAAGTAAGCACACCTATGGTGTGGGAAGCGCATAACGCTTACGTGAGGGGCCTGCTGATAGCTATGGGCTCCAGGGCCAAGAAAAAGACTCAAAAAGAAATACTCATACAAATAGCAAAACTAGAACAAAAAGTTAAACTCTCTCAAACGAAACCCTTATTAGAGAAAATCACTGAACTAAGAAGAGATCTCCAGCTTTGCCTTGACTCCAAATTTAATAAAAAGCATTTATTCTGGAAACATGCTGTATACGCCCAGGGCAATAAAGGAAGCAAACTCACGACTTCCCTAATTAAAAAAGCTCAGGCCAAAAATGCAATTAATGCTATTAAAACTCATTCTGGAAAGATGGCCACATCCACTTAAGATATTGCAAAAGAATTTCAGCACTATTATTCAGATCTCTATAATCTCCAAAAACAACTCCCACCTGAAGAAGCTCTTGAAGCAAAAAATCTAATTGACACCTTTCTTCACTGACTACTAGAGATGAGCGAACGCGTTCGTCCGAGCTTGATATTCGTGCGAATATTAGGGTGTTCGGGATGTTCGTTATTCGTAACGAACACCATGCGGTGTTCTGGTTAATTTAACTTTCTTCCCTGAGACGTTAGCGCTTTTTTTTGGCCAATATAAAGACAGGGAAGGCATTACAACTTCCCCCTGCAACGTTTAAGCCCTATACCACCCCCCTGCTGTGAGTGGCTGGGGAGATAAGGTGTCACCCGAGTATTGAAATCTGCCCCTCCCGCGGCTCGCTATGGATGCATTCTGACATGAGTTTAGGGAAAGCGCTATCGTGTTGGAGCTGCTATAGGGAGAGTGTTAGGAGTATTTTAGGTGTCAAGAACCCCAACGGTCCTTCTTAGGGCCATAAATCTTCTCTATATGCGCTCAATGGGGCCAGCGGCAGCAGCGCTGACCCCATTGAGAACATATAGAAGAGAAATCCTTCTTCTCTGGCACAGCTGTAACAGCTGTAGCAGAGAAGAACGATGTTTGCCCATTGAATTCAATGGAGCCAGCAATACAGCATGTTCCACTGAATGCAATGGGCTGCCGGCGATCGCAGGATGAATGGTTGGAAAGGGGTTAAATATATAACCCCTTTCCTGCAATTCATCCAGAAATGTGTTACACTAAAAATATATACCGGCGTATAAGGCGACCGGGCGTATAAGACGACCCCCCAACTGTCACCTTATACGCCGGTAATACAGTGGAGCAAAGAATAAAAAGCATTACTCACTTTTTCAGATGATCTGCGGCGCTCCTGCAGGCTGTCGCTCCCTCCTAATCCACGGCAGAGTATTCCTTTCTGCACGAAAGGCTTGAAATCCCCGCCTCCAGAAACACAGCCAATCACAGCCAATGACAATGATGTCATTGAATGGCTGTGATTGGCTTGAAATCCCCGCCTCCAGAAACACAGCCAATCACAGCCATTCAATGACATCATTGTCATTGGCTGTGATTGGCTGAAGGCACATGTGTTTCTGGAGGCAGGGATTTAAAGCCTTTCGTGCAGAAAGGAATACTCTGCCGTGGATTAGGAGGGAGCGACAGCCTGCAGGAGCGCCGCAGATCATCTGAAAAAGTGAGTAATGCTTTTTATTCTTTGCTCCACTGTATTACCGGCGTATAAGGTGACAGTTGGGGGGTCGTCTTATACGCCCGGTCGCCTTATACGCCGGTATATATTTTTAGTGTAACACATTTCTGGATGAATTGCAGGAAAGGGGTTATATATTTAACCCCTTTCCGACCATTCATCCTGCGATCGCCGGCAGCCCATTGCATTCAGTGGAACATGCTGTATTGCTGGCTCCATTGAATTCAATGGGCAAACATCGTTCTTCTCTGCTACAGCTGTTACAGCTGTGGCAGAGGAGAACGATCTTTATGCTGACAGTGGGGGGGGGGGCACTCTTGCCGCTATTGTGGCTTAATAGTGGGACCTGTGAACTTGAGATGCAGCCCAACATGTAGCCCCTCGCCTGCCCTATCCGTTTCTGTGTCATTTCCATCACTTTCCTGAATTGCCCAGATTTTCACACATGAAAACCTTAGCGAGCATCGGCGAAATACAAAAATGTTCTGGTCGCCCATTGACTTCAATGGGGTTCGTTGTTCGAAACGAACCCTCGAGCATCACGGGAAGTTCGTTCCGAATAACGAACACCCGAACATTTTGGTGTTCGCTCATCTCTACTGACTACCCATCCCGAAATTAAGCAATGAAGATACTAACTCCTTGTTAACACTGGTAACACAAACAGAAATCAAAGACCTATTAGCCACCTGCCCTCCTAATGAAAGTACAGGTCCTGACGGCTTATCCCTGCCCTACTACAAATCCTTCCAAACTGTACTAATTCCAAGACTGACAGAACTGTTCAACTCCCTCCTTTCAGGAGCTTCCCTTCTCAGACAGGCGCAGGAAGCCCACATCACCTTAATTCATAAAAAAAATAAAGATCCCGCTCTCTGTAGTAGTTACAGGCCCATATCCCTTATTAATTTAGACGTCAAACTACGGGCAAAGCTCCTAGCTAGGAGATTAGACAAATTTATCCCGGAGCTGATCAGTGAGTAACAGGCGGGTTTCGTGAGAGGGAGGGAGGGCAAGGATAATTGCTGTAGACTTCTTCATGCATCGCGCTACGCCCAAATTTAGAGACTTCACAGTAGGAGACCTTCAAGCGCTAGCACACTTACCAATGCCAGAGATTATACAATCCCTACTGCCGGCTTGGTCCGCCTCCTTCCTACTCAATGCCTTGATTGAAAAAGTCATAGGGGACTTCCTTGGGGTCTACAGATCAACTCGTCCCAGAACGCCATTTGAACGCTTGCTAAAAGATCCCAATCCTAGGGCAAGAAAAAACTCGTTTTTTCTATGACAGTTTATCATTCCCCAAACTACAACTAAACCCTCCTTTATTATCTCCTGGGAGAGGGAGCTGGGTCTTTCTCTGTCACAGAGTGTAACTAAAACAATCCTGGCCACCTCATTCGGTCTCTCTCCTTGCGTTCTAGCCCAAGAATCTCAAACTTCTTGTAAGATGGTACAAGACACCGCAGTGGCTTTATGCATACAAATTGGCCCCACATAGCAGATGCTGGAGATGTAACGTGGATGAAGGCTCCTATCTGCATATTTGGTGGACCTGTGTGAAGCTGGCTCCCTTCTGGAGGGGCATAAGTGAAGTGCTGAAAAGGATCAAACAGAAGTTTGTTCTCACGCCCGAGATGGTATTCCTTTGGAGGCCATCCACAGCGTTCCACCCACTCAGGGATTGGCTGATAGCCTTCTTAATAGACGCAGCTAAGGCCCCGATTCCACTGCACTGGCAACGCGAGGCACCCCCCTCTTTATCTCAATGGAAGGAGAAGGTCAACATGAATTGTCTAGTTGGCACAATAACACACATGACAAATTCCCAAAGTTATGGTCTCCATGGCGAAACCTGAGACTCTCGGACGTATTGTTTTAGTGAACTGAGCCCTTACCCCCCACCCTACCTGGAACCCATCCTCCCTACCTTTCATTCCCTTTCCTTTCCCCCCCTACCCATTGTTTTATTCAATAAAGTATTCGTTAAGCTTATTTTCTTTACCTCCTAGGCCCCACAGGGCTTGTCAGGACATTGTGCACCTAAACCCAACATCTAGATCTGAAGTAGTGCATTATGATTTCTCTGTCGGTATATCCTATAATGCTATCAGATCTTCTGCATTATGTATCGCTCTGACAAAGCTTATCCCTACCCTGTATTATTGAAAAATTTGATTTGAAAAAAAAAAAAATGCTTCAGATATTGATGAAAATGAACTCCAAGTTTGTATGGTAGATTGATACAGAGGGAAAGAAGTACTAGATCTCAAAAAGCCTGACTCAAAAAAGCAGAGAGTCAAATGATCCAATTCTTTCTGCCTGCTACACAAGGTGGTGCGTAAATGTTTACCGAATACAGATCTATTAGTGAGTTTAATGGAAACTTTAAAATTCTGTGTTTAGCAACTCTGTTTGCCATTATATGCAGACAAAATAAAGTATTTTACTCTATGAAAGGAGCAGGGGGTGTGGAATGGCCATAAAAAGTTAATGTAGTAAAAAAATCTGCATATATTTTTTTATATTTTTGCAAGGGGTTTCCTAGTTTAACATTCCTATACTCCAATTATTCTATTTGGGATTTTTTAACTTTTAACAATGAGCCACAACAAGGGAAGAAAGTGTAATTAGCATGCATTTTAATTAGAACAGTCTTGTTGTAATTTTAGCTATATGGCCAAACTATCGAACAAAGAAGAACTTAAACGCCTAATTGACTAATATGACTAATCAATCAAGAAACTTAGACTGAAATACGCACAATACCAGTAGAAACCAAAAATTGTACTGCTAAGAGATTCTGCTGACAATTTGACACATTCTGATTTCTGTCTGTTGCAATATTTTGATGAAGACCTTGAGTGTATTTGACTGATTAGTAGCAAATAGACTCCTTGGCTTTACAAATACTATGTAGAGTGAAAAAAAAATGTTTGCACCATTACCTAAAACATGTAGTACAGCAATAAGTGGAGAAATTGTTTTGTTTATTTTAATTAAAAAAAACTGAAACATATTTACTTGTGCTCCTTCAATGTTAGGGGACTTAGCATCTTGATCAGAAATGAAAATATTGCATTTCACTTTGAAAATAAGTTAAAGATTAACCCTTTCCTTGCCCAGAACACATCACCTATGTCCTTGCAGAGTGGCACTTCAATAGACAAGGATGTATGAGATATACCCTTGCTTTAAACAACTATATCTCAGGCTGTATTGCAGATAGAGATTTGTTTCTTATCTTGATTTAAAGTTACAAATCTTAGAAATGCATCCTTAGATAAAGCCATTTGAAGTGAAGATTGCATTTACTTGGAGCTCCCACTGAAGCCTTTACTCCCAATTGTTTTTTTACAGCTTGTATTTCAGGCTGAATTGTGGATAGATTGAGGTCTTATATCAAAAATAAGAAGTTTGCCTTTAAACAACACTAAATGAAATGCTCTACCAGCTGAACAGTCTGTGATGCAACAAGCTGAAGTTGATACAGCAATTTGATGTAAGCTTCAGACACAAATGTATGTTAATGTATTTTTTAAAACTAATTTATATTTGCTACAAAATTGTGTGAAAGTGGACTAAGCTGCTCTCTTCCAAATACAAATACAGTCACCAGATTGTTGCATTCATGAAATATATTGGGTTTAGGGGCTCACTTCGTTTCCAATGTGTATTTTTCCTGTATTTTATAGATTTTTTTTTCCATTTACAGCTTTAAGCTGAATTTTATCTTTTATTGAGATATGTGCATGTAGACATTGGCCTAACTGTTATATATGAACTTTACACATGTTGAACTTGTATTTTAGGAGGTATTGTGCATCTGATTTCCTGCTTGGATCACACTTTGAGGCCTTAGTCAGACGGGCGTTTTGCGCATGCGCATGCGTCCGGCGATTTTATAAAACCATTGCTTTGCAATGGTATCGGACACATGAGCGCTTTTTATGCGCTCGTCCGATAAATTATAGAACAGAAATCGCAGATCGCACCTATCTGCGATCTGCGATTCCTGTTCTCTTCTCTATATGCGCTCAATGGGGCTGGCGGCAGCAGCGCTGACCCAACTGAGAACATATAGAAGACAAATCATTCTTCTCTGCCACAGCTGTAACAGCTGTGACAGAGAAGAACGATGTTTGCCCATTGAATTCAATGGAGCCGGCAATACAGCCGCTCCATTGAAAGCAATGGGCTGCCGGCGTGCGCGGGGTGAATTGTCGGAAGGGCTTAAATATATAAGCCCTTCCCTGCAATTCATCCTAAAATGTGTTAAAATAAAAAAAAGTTGTATACTCACCTTTCCGCTGCAGCCGGAGTCCAGCCGCGGCCGCTGTCAGTTCTCCTGAACTGCTTCTCGGCACTATTCAGCTGGCGGGGCTTTAAAATTCCCGCCTGCTGAATGATCTGCCTCTGATTGGTCACAGCCCTGACCAATCAGAGGCTGAAAACACTCACACACCCATTCATGAATTCATGAATGGGTGAGTGACTGCTGCCTCTCAGCGCTGAGCCAATCAGGGGCAGGTCTGACTCACATCCATTCATGAATTCATGAATGGGTGTGAGTGAGACATGCCTCTGATTGGCTCAGCGCTGAGCCAATCAGGGGGCAGGTCTGACTCACACCCCCTTCACACCCACTGCAGGACGGCCGCGCGGAGCTCCGGCTGCTGGGAGAAGGTAAGTATATATATATTTTTTATTTTTACACATTTTAGGATGAATTGCAGGGAAGGGCTTATATATTTAAGCCCTTCCCGACAATTCATCCCGGGCTCGCCCGCAGCGCATTGCTTTAAATGGAGCCGGCTCTATTGCCGTCTCCATTGAATGCAATACGCTGGACAGCTCCGGCCCGTTTCTAATGAAACGCGGCTAGGAGCAGATTTTCGGGCGATTTGCGGGCGACTTGCGCGCACCGGTCACGCGATTTGCGGATGCGCATCCGTCATGCGATCCGCAAATCGCGTGAAGAAACGCCCGTGTGACTAAGGCCTAAGACACCAATATGAATTATTAAGCATTTTTTAATGAAAACTTATGCTTTGAAACAAAATTGCATGAAGGTGTCTATATACAAAGCATATATAAAGTACTGAGTGGTATTTTTACAATGTACAAGGTATCTATTACAGAAACTATATGAATGAGGGTTTCCTATGAGTTCTTAATTTTTTCATTTAACTGTACAAAAACTTTTGGGGCTACTGGAAGTGCAAAATGTCAGAAACTCCCTTGCCTTCAAAAGGCTTAAACCAGTTCTTGCTTCAGTCAATGCAGATATCAATCCATTGTCAACACTGAAAATGTTACCAACCTAAAAAGCATCCTAATCTGTAGTATCTTTGTGTGCTGAACACAAATATGACCATGAAAAATGTTATTGGCTCTCATTTTGAAGATATTTCATATAGATATCCATATCTATATATTTCATATAGATATTTCATATAGATATCCATATCTATATATTCATATGGATATTCATATCTGTATTCATATAGATATATTTTATATATTTGAAGTTATTTCATATATAGAGTGATGCAAAACAAGCATGGAATGCTTTAAACAGATTGGGAATAAATCCTTGTGTGCAAAATTCCTGAGTTATTAAAAATTGTTCCAATGTGAACTGAAACGCGTTCTCTACATGTTTCCGTGATCAAGCACCATTTTTAATAATAAAACAGAAATTTTGCACACAAGTATGTATTCCCGATCTGTTGGATGTATCTTTTGTAAGAAGCCACAATGACCGGAAGGCTGTTTACCCCTGTGAGCATACCTGTGAATGGAAGGAGCAGAAGCAGACCAGCTTAAGGTGGGACTTTACTTATTACTTATGGAATGTTTTTGCCTAGTGTCTCAGGAATGTTAGTGCAGAAAACTACAAGTAACTAGTACAAAACCTGTTGATGCAGTATCAGAAACTTGGCTGCAATATGTCTCTAAAGATCCTTTTCCTTCATTCCCATTTAGATTTCTTACCAGACAACTGTGGTATGGTTAGTGAAAAATATGGTAAATGTTTTCATCAAGATATTGCAAGAATAGAACAAAGATACCAGGGAAAATGGTCAACTACCATTTTCTTAAGATATTGCAACAATGAAACCAAGAAACCAGGAAAATGGTCCACTATCATGCTGGCTAACTACTGCTGGACACTCCACAGAGATGCTCCTTAACAGCTGTACAAGAGACAGGCAAAGACATAGTCCATGATTTTTTACAGGTATTAACCATAGACGGACAAGCATTTTGTGATGTAAACAATTATTGTAGATTCTGACTGTCATATTTGTGGTAAGCACATAAAAATTGATATGAAAATGACTAATTTTATTTTAGTAACATGACTTTTGTAAAAATTTCTTGACCAGTGAATGGCTTTATAATTCCTTCCCAAGCAGAAATTTCCTTTGTAGTTAATATTCTCATGTTTAAAACTAAAAAGTCATAAGGCGGAATATCTTTAGCTCATCTATCTATCTTCTATCTATCTATCTATCTATCTTCTATCTATCTATCTATCTATCTCTCATATCTATCTATCTATCTATCTATCTTAATTAGTCTAGCAATAAATTTATCTAAACAAATCATTTCAAAAGTTTTAAATGTTATACAAATGCAGGTAAACAAAACACATTTACAATACCTTCTACAATACATTTCAATGCATATTTATTAATTTAAACATACTATACACATGCATTTTCCAAACCGTTGATGGCTTGATCCCATGACAAATAAGCTCTAATTATATTTGAGTAGAAATTATTGATATCAACGTAGTAATAATGTTAATACCACCCACTAACGACAGGTGGGGGTTCCAATATACCAAGCCTTTTTAAAACTAATAATGTGAAAAGCCCCTGGCAATCTGCTGACAAATGCAATTATCATTAACACCATGTCGAGTTACAGTCTGCATTCTAAAAATATGTACTGTACACAGTCCTTTCTCTCAAATGTTTCCAATTTTAAAGTTCTTAAATGTATATACACTAGCTACACAGTGCGTGGATAGATTCATAACACATAAATATACATCAAATATGTATAATCCTTTTTTAGTTTACATCAGCGTTAATAACATGGATATCTATACATATTAAATGAAATGTTCTGACTGATTGATTCATCAATGCAGAGCCGAAACAACTGAATTTAGAAACATGGATCTCTTCTTTGTATAATGTAGAGATCCACTAGGAAAGGATTTTTTGAAATTCAACCCCAAAGTGGGTGAACAGGAGGGTCAAAGTTTGTATCAGAAAACAATACCTAACGCACCTATGTACTTGAAACTTGGCAAAAATAATCTATTGAACAAATAAATAAATACATATTTTATTGTACTGTCAAAAACATTGACCTAAATATTTGCCCGGCTGCTACTAATTAACACAGGCCACCATAAGTGTGAGGTCAGTACATGTTAGCAAATATGTAAGAACTGTTATAATTATTCTCATTACTATCATCATCCCAGTGATTCACCATGTGCTCCAATATCTCCTACTTTGAAATGTTATCTATTGCTCCATGTTATCAGACATTTCAGAATGAGGAGAAGATGACTGTAGTGGGGTAACAAATAAAATTATATTTCCATACATATTACAGGGTGGGCCATGGAAATGTAGGCTGGCACCACACTCTTATGAAAGATATCTAAAAAAAAAATCTGTCTTTGCAGTCCATAGCAACCAATCACAACACAGCATTTATTTTATCTTAGTAGCATAGCAACCAATCCAAGCACATCTTTTATTTCTTATACTGCTGTGGTAAAATAAAAGTTGTGTTGCGATTCGTTATTGTTCCATGTTGCAGAATAAAATAGGCAAGGTTTAAGCCAATTAAGTATTTTTCAAGCCTGAAAAAACATCTACAGGATGGCCTTAAGTACAAATAACATTTACACAAACACCAATTAGAAATCATGCACCCACCCAAAACACAATTACATTAAAATACCTCCAGCTGAGCATACATGCATAATCCATTTGTAGGAAGGAGATCCATGCTCCGGATCACCACATCTATGACCCTGCTAGATGCCGGCGTGTAATATGTGTAGTGTGCATGTGCTGGTTATTACAGGATATAATACAGGCAGGTAGGTACTATTAGGGGTTGATCCAGTGATTAGTCTGATTGCCATTAGGGAGTCGGCGGGAAGGAATTTTACCCCCAAAAGGGCTAATTGGCTTCTGCTCTTGGTTTTTTTTTGCCTTCCTCTGGATCAACAACACAGGAGGATAAAACAGGTTGGACTAGATGGAAATTGTCTTCATTCGGCCTTACAAACTATGTTACTATGTTAATACAATCGTGCGAGTGTTAAGCATGAAGGGCATACATCCAAAACATGGCACATCTAGTAGTACTCGAGAACTTCAAAGTATCATGAGTCTTCTAGCGTCATAGGGCTGGAGATGGCAGCTGTATAAAACATTGATGTCCACATGCCACTGATGGTGAAGGAAATACAAAACCTCATCCACCACCCGATGGTTACAATGCAGTATCAAAAGGGGTATATTATATAGCTCATAAGATAAATTATAGTGACTAACCAAACAAGATAATATCAAATAGTCTAACGTCCCTATGAATCGCACATGTGTATAACCAATCAATAACTTACGCTAAAGGAGAACCCTATATGTATGAATAAATAAATTATAATAAACATAAGGTTAATATGCTAATAAGCAAAACCCAGCATGGTACAAAACCTTTTTGAGTATTAACCACATATGACCCGTTACTGGTGGCTTCAAAACCCATCGAAACAATGGGTTCACATAACAGTAGAAATTGTAGACCTTGACATTCTAGCATCCCTTCCTTGGTAGCTTTAATACCTAACCCCTTGCAATATGACATCTTCACCTTCTATCTAGGCAGGCCTCAATGAATGGTGAGAAATGAGTTACTAAAGCCATCCATTGCATTTGTTTTCAAAACAACACAACATTACTTATATGCAGTTGTCCTTCTGACTGCCAAGGTATATAAAGTGCAGAGAAGAATTTCCAGTGGGGAAATACTCAACTTACTATAAGAAATTCTATACTGCTATAAGAAAATTGACTTATACAAAAAACATTTATTTTTCTTAGAATCTAATTTTAAAAATCACAATTTAACAAACTTATGAAAGTGCCTAAAAGAAAAACTCTCTTTATTGCCTATAGCAATTAATCACAGCAGAGTAATAAAAGCTAAGCTGATTGGTTGCTGTAGGCAACACAAGCAGCTTTTCTTTTAGACATTTTTATAAATCCTCCCTACCCCCCGATTATTTCATTAGAATAGCTATTCAAATAACTGACATATTGCTTGACACACGCCATAACTGACCTACAGATAAAGCGTATGCCATCAAAATGTGATGCTTCTAAGTGCACAATACAGCAGCACGGGGAAGCCATCTGGAAATGCATTATTTTGACATAGTACCAGCATGTCTCAAAGATTACATACTGCTGTCTCATGGTAAATCAAAGTCTGCTGAGTCTATACGTATGCAGATTGATAACATTAAAGCCATGTCATTACAATGCTGATGGTGATGAATATCTGTACTTATTTCCCATCTAACATATGTTTCTGAAAGTTAAAACAAACTAAACCTTACTTTTGCAAAACTGCTGTAGTACTTTCTTTCTTGAACTCATGGCAGCCATGGTGTTTTTAGTCATGTGCACCCCTCTAGCTTAAAGATAATTTGCCATTAGATCTTTCTTAATTTACATGGACTACATGATTTTAGAATTGTTAAAAGCAGACTCTTCCTGTTCATGCTTTCGTTATTAACACCTGAAAGGGGTTGCCTGAATTTTTTTCAAAATTTATCAAGGAGCAGATAAGAGAATAAGATAAAGTGGAATCTAGTTGGACATAGTGAGGAAAGTAAGGCAAGTAGCATGTGATTTATCATATCATGGCAATAAAGGTTTGATCTTTCCTGATTTCCTGAGGTTCAAGTTGCCACAGTCTACATCAGGAGGGTCAGAATGTAGGGAATCTGCTTGGTCAAGGGCACTTTTAACAATTTCATTATAATGTTTGACAGTCAGTTCAAGACAAGATAGGGAAGAGCTTGAAGTCAATGATGATTGGAGGAAGTCTATAAATTGCTGATTGTTAACAGTCTGGAGTTTTTTGTGTGTGCAACAAATTGGAGACCCCTGAGAGAGACAAAACTACTTGACAGTTAAGGAGAGAAGGTTGTGGTTGGAGAATGAGAAAAAAGGGGCAAATTTACTAAGCCCAGCATTTCCTACACCATCCTTAGTATGATTTCCCCTGGCATACGGTGCACATGCCTCTTTATGTATTCAGTGCATTCCAGCAGCTGGGTGTGCCGTCACAGAAATGTACACCTGGTCCCAACCAACGTGCATTTCTGGCATAAATGATACATAAATCTGTCGGTCTGGGTCAGCCACACCTCCTCCCAACAAACTTGACCACTTTCCCAACTAGGCCAAAGCAGACAGAATAAAAGTCACAGATGTTATTGTGCAAGAAGTGCTTGCGCATAAATTTGAGACTTTTGTACACCAGTATTTTGGCATACAGCTTTTGGTAAATGTCCTTCAAGGAGCTTAAAAAGTCAGAGATAGAGCAGAGAGGGGTTTGTGTATAGAAGACTAATGGAACAGTTTATTGAATGTATGGGCTATAGTGACATGACAAATTTAGTTATTAATAGCTAATTGACTAGTGGATTATAATATTGTCATTTAAGGACAGCCAGTTTGCATAATACTATGCCAACTAGCAAAGGACAGTTAACCCACTTATAGATTGTAATACCACTTTTAACGGATGGCCTGTCTGTATAATATTGTGCTCTCTCTAAGGGCTCCTGCACACTTGCGTTTCTCTTGCGTGTTTTTTTCACGCGATATTGCTGCGTTTTTTTCACATGATAGTCAATGGGACTTTCTAATGTTAAAAACTAGAGATGAGCGAGCACCAAAATGCTCAGGTGCTTGTTACTCGAGTCGAACTTTCAGTGATGCTCGAGAGTTCGTTTCGAGTAACGAACCCCATTGAAGTCAATGGGCGACTCGAGCATTTTTGTATATCGCCGATGCTCGCTAAGGTTTTCATATGTGAAAATCTGGGAAATTCAAGAAAGTGATGGGAACGACACAGAAACGGATAGGGCAGGCGAGGGGCTACATGTTGGGCTGCATCTCAAGTTCCCAGGTCCCACTATTAAGCCACAATAGTGGCAAGAGTGAGACCCCCCCTCGTACTGTCAGCATAAAGATCGTTCTCCTCTGCCACAGCTGTAACAGCTGTGGCAGAGAAGAATGATGTTAGCCCATTGAATTCAATGGAGCAGGGATAAAGCCGGCTCCATTGAAAGCAATGGGCGGCCGGCGAGCGCGGGATGAATTGTCGGGAAGGGCTTAAATATATAAGTCCTTCCCTGCAATTCATCCAGAAATGTGTAAAAATAAAAAAAATCTATACTCACCTTGTCCCGGCAGAACGATGTTAGCCCATTGAATTCAATGGAGCCAGCAATACAGCCGGCTCCATTGAAAGCAATGGTCTGCCAGCGATCGCGGGATGAATTGTCGGGAAGGGCTTAAATATATAAGCCCTTCCCTGCAATTCATCCAGAAATGTGTAAAAATAAAAAAAATATATATACTCACTTGGTCCTGGCAGACGGAGTTCAGCACAGCCGGCTGTGAGTAGTATTCAGCAGCCGGGGATTTAAAATCCTCATCTGCTGAATGAGCTGCCTCTGATTGGTCACAGCCTGACCAATCAGAGGCAGCTCTCACTCACACCCATTCATGAATTCATGAATGGGTGAGTGACTGCTGCCTCTCATTGGCTCAGCGCAGGGACCAATCAGATTTAAAATCCCCGCCTGCTGAATGAGCTGCCTCTGATTGGTCAGGCTGTGACCAATCAGAGGCAGCTCATTCAGCAGGTGGGGATTTTAAATCCCCGACTGCTGAATACTACTCACAGCTGTTCAGAGCAGTTCAGGAGGACTGCCGCCGACCGCGCTGAACTCCGTCTGCCAGGACCAGGTGAATATGTATATTTTTTTTATTTTTACACATTTCTGGATGAATTGCAGGGAAGGGCTTATATATTTAAGCCCTTCCCGACAATTCATCCCGCGCTCGCCGGCAGCCCATTGCTTTCAATGGAGCCGGCTGTATTGCCGGCTCCATTGAATTCAATGGTCAGTGCTCGTTTAATCGAGACAAGTACCGCGTGGTGCTCGTCTTGAGTAACGAGCATCGCGAGCACCCTAATACTCGAACGAGCATCAAGCTCGGACGAGTATGCTGGCTCATCTCTATTAAAAACGCATCGCACAAAAATTGCAAAGCACCTACTTGCGATGCGTTTTTAACATTGGAAAGTCCCATTGATAATCCCGTGAAAAAATGCTGCAATATTGCATGAAAAAAACATGCAAGAAAAACGCAAGTGTGCAGAAGCCCTAAGAAGGAGCAGTAGATCTTCTTGTGGATTTTTATATTGTTATGAGAGTATAACTAGCAGATTCTTCACAGATCATCATTCAAAGAAAAAAGAGGACAGTGAATCTGTTTAGTTCTGTGTTACCTACAAAATGGAAACCAACTTGTAAACTACAGTCTCAAATATCAATAGTCAGTGGAGTGAAGGACCACCCATTAAAGAACAATTAAATAGTATACTTGCAAAACCTCATGAGAGAGAACTAATTAGTACAATAAAAAGTTAATTTATCAGAGTCCATTATTAGTGTATTAAAGGTGTAGTGATCATAGGGACCTATTGGCCTGTGAGACATACTGCTGAATGTGCTAGATACTATATGGTGTATAGTTTAGCTGTGTAGAATAAGATTTATTCTGCATGTTTAAGTATAATCAAGAACTGTTTGTTTAACTTTACAATGTCTACTGTTTTGATATAAAGTTAGTGTCTAGCAAATAAAACAGTTTTGGGTTCATTCTGAATCTCTATCTGATAATACATATTATTACATTTATCCTCATTTTATCATATCCATTACAGAATGTTCACAAAGGGGAATTCATCACAGAATTTTTCACATGTATTCCGCCACAAAAATAAACATGTTAAAATCTGTTTCTTTCCATTGCAGAAAATCATGTTTCTGCTTCAGGAAGTGACATGTCACTTCTTGACATGGAAAATAAATTTTCCACAACAGAATTCCATACCCAAAACCATGGCAGAAAGCAATGAATTCTGAGGCGTTTTTTGTAAAGTGGAATTTATGCAGAAACTTCTACGGTGAATTCTGCCGTGTGAACATAACCTTACAGTATTATCCATAGTTTGTGTTTTAAAACCAGAATAAAATACCGGTAGTTGCTTGCTGATCACACCCATTTTGGTGATGATATTCAAAACCCTAGTTAGACAAAAAGAAAAAAATATTTCCAAAAAAATAAAAAATTGAAATTAAAACATCAAAACCCGACCTTTCTCCCATTACTATTTAAAAAATAATTATAATTTCCAGGACCCCCTGATCTTCTTTACACTGAAAATAATTGTTAATGACATTGGCTTTATGTCTGAGGTCATTGTCCTGTTGCAGAAACAAAATTGAAGTCAATAAGATGACTTCTATTTTTAAAAAGAAAATCTGATGTTGCAGTTTTTTCCATACCTGCATAAAAATGTTAAACTTTTACACATTTATATATACTCTTTGTCAAAAAATCAAGCACCTATAAGGAATTGTCTTTTACTGCAAAACTCAGCATGCAGTTACATCCATACAGATATGCAAATGATTAGAGGGTTCCACCCTTGGCCCATAAAAAGGCTCTCAGAGGCTAGTTGTGTAGTGGATCTCTTTTTCCACTATTGATGACCACTAGATATGTCTCTCTGATGCAAGCAAAGAGATTTTGCCCAGCTAACAGATTTTGAGAGGGGGGATCATTATTGGAATGTAGGAAGCTGGGTGGTTGTTGATATATATCCATATCATGCAGCCCCTTTCTGCTATTAGGAATACTGCTTTTTCCATATCAACTTACACCTTGTTGTCCCCCATAGGGTGAGGGGCAGTCAGTGTTCCCAGTTGGTGGGGTGCTGTCTGTGTATCTTTCTGTATGTGTGTATTGGTACTTCAGTAGGTGAAGGTATTTTATACAGGGCTTTTTTACTGTTTTGCAATTCCATCTAATATTTGTTTACCAATATCATACTGATTGTTATATCTACTGAAGTGCACTAATATTATACTGTAATTTTATTAACATAACCTACTGTTTTTTTAATTTTAGTGTTAAAGGGGTTGTCCCGCTCCGAAACGGTTTTTTTTTTTTTCAATAGCCCCCCCGTTCGGCGCAAGACAAACCCCATGCAGGGGTTTAAAAAAAAAAACCGGATAGTACTTAACCGAATCCCCGCGCTCCGGTGACTTCTTACTTACCTTGTGAAGATGGCCGCCGGGATCTTCACCCTCGGTGGACCGCAGGTCTTCTGTGCGGTCCATTGCCGATTCCAGCCTCCTGATTGGCTGGAATCGGCACACGTGACGGGGCGGAGCTACGAGGAGCCGCTCTCCAGCACGAGCGGCCCCATTCAGAAGGGAGAAGACCGGACTGCGCAAGCGCGTCTAATCGGGCGATTAGACGCTGAAGATTAGACGGCACCATGGAGACGAGGACGCTAGCAACGGAACAGGTAAGTGAATAACTTCTGTATGGCTCATAATTAATGCACAATGTACATTACAAAGTGCATTAATATGGCCATACAGAAGTGTATACCCCAACTTTGTTTCGTGGGACAACCCCTTTAATATATATATATATATATATATATATATATATATATATATATATATATATATATATACTTTTTTTATACTAACAAGAATGCTGTGAATCGCAGAGCACACATGTAACACAATGAAGGAAACAAAAGTTAATGCTAAGCAAAAAGAAGAGAAATCTAGGTAACTGTTACCCTACTACGCAATAATTATAATTATTAATATTGAATTATTCCACTTCATCTACAACATTATACATCTAGATGATGTATGTAAATTGATCTTTACATATTTGGACATAAAATTGCAGCATTAATTTGTATTTTCCTTTGATATTATATAAAGTGTTTGAAAAAAATTCCAGGAATCTTTGACTGAAAAATCACATATATTTTGATTGCCTCTTCAATAAACCTACAGCTATGGAATGCATGTGGAGAGCGGAGTTCTTATTTATCCTGTTAAAAAAATATTGATGGAGAGCTAAAGCAAACATTGATTAGCAGAGTTATTAGATTGGTATTCAAGCAATGATTTCTGTCCTGACATTTGGTAATGAGGGAAAAATAAGGCCTTGCACATACAGTATAAAGGTCCACTAGTACGAAGCCATAATACAGCATTTATAGATTTCAAATAAACTAATTAGTGTTTATGGATATACCTTCATTCTCAGCAGAAATGTACTTAATATTAGAACAATCTTACCAATTTAGATTATCGTAATGTAAAGCACAGTTTTTAAATAATATAGTATTAAAAAGGAAAGTCCGAGCCAAGCATATCTGATAGGTTTAACAACATGTGTTTATGCATGCAGACGTAGCAATTCCAACGAAATCATTACTAGTTCTTGCGCTTTCTATAAACATGCATCCCACAATATGAAAAGGAAGGTTTAAGAAGTCCTTCTGTAGTCAACAAATGCATAATGCAGTTATGCTAATGCCGAAATGTGTTCAAGTAAATCAGCATCATTTGTTCAGTAATATTTACTTTGCAAATATATTTTATTATGATCACAGGTTGAGATTTCAAAAATGTTAGATGTACAGTATCATTTTTATACATGGCTATATATTCTAGAATTTAGATTACATTTTGTTGCTTTCTTTAATATGTTTATTAGTTCTTTAAATTCACTTGAATGTGTTTGTAAATATATTTATATCTAGCTTACGGCTGCACATTTTACTTCATGTACTTTAAAGGATCTTTAGAGAAGAAAAACAGCCCATAAGACATAACTAAACACAAGAGCCCGATGAAGAGTCTACTGAAAGCAAACAATAAACACCTTGAGTCTGCCTATTCCTCTATAAATTCTTACCACTGTGACGGCAGTGAAAGTCTGCAAAATCTAAAAATTTGACATTATGAATATTGTACTACTGAAATCATAAACTATTGTTTTTTTTTCCAGTTGCAGAGTCCAAACATAGAACTGTAAGGCTCATGGACATCGGACTTTATTATGTTCCCCATTCACCAGTCCACAAGCTGAATATAAAAACTGGGGAATAATTTGGAAAACAAAAACAAGTTTACATCTGTTGGCTGGAAAGCAGCAGGTTGTGGGTTGTACTTGTTCTGAATCCTGGAGTGACTATCCAACCTCCTTACTGGACAACTGTTATAAGTTACCTTAAAGGGGTTGTACTATGTTCTAAAGTCATCTCCTTTTTTTAAAGGATAGGGTATAACTTTATGATCGGTCAGAGTTAGGCTGCTTGAACCCACATCGATCCTGAGAAGAGTTGTCTGGTTAGTCATCAAATGAATGGAGTAGAGGTTGCACAGACACACTGCCACTCCATTTATTTCAATGGCAGAGCCAAAGATTATAGAGTTCAAGCACTTTGGCAATCTCCAGTGCTGTCATTAAAGTGAATGGAGCAGCAGGGCACCTGTGTGAGCTCCTCTCCATTCACTTGAGGACCTACTTGATTTCCATTCTTGGGATTAGTGGGCACCCCAGACGTTGAATCCCTGCCAACAATATAATTGTCACCTACCCTGTGGATAAGTGATCCTTTGTACCTCTTTATATTGTAGACTATGCTTATTTCTGTTAAATTACTATAATGCACAGTTCACATCTTATTTTTGCAATCATTTGTAGTGTGTGGCAGGGATGCTCCCTGTGTACACCTTAAATGAGTCTACAGGCCTTCATGCACCCAGAGTATGCCGAAAGGGCCTCTTTTTGCATATGCTGAGTTGGCATGCATCAAAATACCCTTTTTTTCTCAGCAGAGGAAAGCTTAGTCAACTAACGTATGATATGCTTTCCTATGCAAAGGGACATAGTAAAAGATATTTACCACATGGTATACATTCTTTTTTCCAATGGGAGTCAGCAGCCAACATATATCACTGTGTGCCCAGATGTCAGAGGCTTCTATAAGAGGTGTGTGTACATTTGAGAATATTTCCCACTTGCTTACCTTCATATTGCTACTGGAACAAACTGCTAGACTGAAAACCATGACTTTAACAAACATGACTGACAATGAATATTTGCAAAAAATTAAGCAAATAATTAATGAGAAGTACTGGCAAGAGTTACAGGAAAAATGTGATACAGTCAGTTATTAAAATAAACTCCCCCCCCCCCCACTTGGAAAATTGAATGGAGCGGCAATCACACGTGCACAGTGCCACTCCATTCATTTTACAATTGGACCTCCGGAAATAGCCAAGTGTGCTTGGCTATTTATCTCGGACCCCTTTAACCTTTTAAGGACCAGGCTATTTTGTACCTTAAGGACCAGACACTTTTTAGAGATTTTACCCATGTGGTAGTTTAACTGTCCTATTTTTTTCGTCAGCTACCAAAATTATTTTTGCATTGTTTTTTCTTCTGTGACACAAAGGGCTATTTTTTAAATATCTTTTGCCCTGACTTTATTTCCCTTTTTTAGTTTTATTAGGGGTAAAAAGCTAAAAATAATGTTTTTTTGTAACATTTATAGTTTTTTTTATTTTTTAAATTAGTATATTTACGCTAAAATAAATGTTAGAAACTGGTTACTCATTTTGTTTTGGACATTTTGATATGTATTTTGTATGTTTTGGATTACAGGGCGCATGCGGCGACGGTTTTGGTTGGTGTCTGCGTTGGGTTATTTTTCTTATATGTATATATTTTTATTTTTTTCTGTAATTTTATTTTAAATATTTATGTATTTTTTTACTATCTCTGTCCCCTATGATGTAATTTAAGACCTCTGGGGAACATTCACATGTTTTTTTGTTTTTTTTTATTACACAGTTGTCCACTGTAACTGGGTCATCCATAGTAGCCCCAGTTACAGGGGAAAAAAACATCCCTCTGGCAGAGCAGATCAGAGTCTGCTAAAACCCCACATATCTGCTGGGGCAGGGGATCCCAGTGGTCACATGACCACTAGCTCTCATAGTGAAAGAAACACTTCCACTTTCAATTTTTAGTACGTAGCACTCATTGAGCGCTATGTGCTGGGGAATGGAGAAGGCAGAAGTGGTTAAAAACTTTTTCAGGTTCTCAGCTGTGACTACTAGCTAATAACCCAACCTGCTTCTGCATGATTGCAGAAGCAGGGGCTTTAATCCTGCACCGTATTTTTACTATCGGACGGGATTTAAGCCCAGGACCAAGTGATGTAAATTTACAGTGCTTGGTCCTTAAGGGCTTAAATGAATTTGAATAACAGCTGCATATGCATGGCCACCACTCAAGGCAATTTGATGCCATTGTGGGTAGGTGCAAAATTCCTGAAGTGACAAGAAGAGAGGGACTCAGGATTGGCTGATCAGACTTTAGCAACTATCCTATGAATAAGTTATAGTCTGTTCTGGTAC